>NW_010328221.1:0-13559 GCF_000700745.2 Antrostomus carolinensis | reverse complement strand
TTTCCCTCTCTTCCCTTCTCCATCCCTCCCCTCCCTCCTCAGGCAGCCAAGGGCAGTTCCCACTTACACAGAACGTCACGGTTGTTGAAGGGGGAACAGCAAATTTGACCTGCAGGGTCGATCAAAATGATAACACCTCCCTCCAGTGGTCAAATCCAGCTCAACAGACACTGTACTTCGATGACAAGAAAGGTAAATCTCTTCCTGAACTCATGCTTCTGCATCATTTTTTCTAAGAAAGAAATCTTTGAAACCTTTAATATTTTAAGTAAAATATTTGCTGGGAATATGTGTTTTCTGCTATAATTAGTATAATCTTTTCTGGAAGGGAGTTCACCAAAGAACTCTTTTGCATATAGAATTATGAGCTATTCTTCAAGGAAAAGGATATTTGAAATTCTTATTGCAAGCTAATTTGGAAAACATTGTTGCAAAATATATTAGAAGAGTATTTATGGTGGGTGAGAGGCTGGCAAGGGAAGAAGTAGTCCATAAACCCTTGTGACTTGCTTTTATTGCTGTGTATGTGTTTGTGAGTATACATATGTGTGTGTATATATATATTTATATATATATTTGTGTATAATCCCACTATTTGCTTCAGGTGCTCTGTACTTTTGTTTGGTTCTCAGTGCAATATGCAGTTGCTGTGGTAGGTGTTCTTACTGTAGCAACTAATAAAAACGTTCAGATTCAGTACTCTGATACTTCCAATTGTATCACGCACAGATCTTTTAACTTTAGTTAAATTAGAGGGGAAAAAAGACAGGAAAATGTCCATTCTTTATTAAAAAAGGGGCATTATCACTGCAGTAGGATGTATTTCTTAAGACATTTATCTTAATCTGCAATGAAAAAGCATTACGTTTTACATAATAGAATGTTAACATAAAGATTACATTAGATTCCATGAAGAAATTAAAACTAAATTTATGAGGAATGAATTCATCACTTCACTTCAGAAATGCAAAAAGCTTTAGTGTTGATTTCAGTGGTGCAGAAATTCAACAGTATTTGATACTTAATTCTACTGCTTGAATGGATTCGGAAAAGTACCACATACTCTAGTACATATTTTAACAAGTGCAGTTTCTCCTCTGCTTAAAATTAAAGAAGTGCTGTCCAAATGCCTTGCTGAATGATTACAAGATTTTAAAACACCTTGCAGAGCTGAAAATGCTTTGTGTACCTAGGCACTTCAATAAAAGTAGAGTCTAAAACCTGTCATTTTCGACCTGCAGAAGCTACAATCTAAATATGTTTTTTTGCTATTAATGTAATAGCTGAACAGAATCTCTTTATGCTGCTGAAGTGGTTCCTTTCTCTTTTATCTAATTTCCTGTAGTGTTTAATCATTTGATTTGCAGTTTCTTTGAAATGGTAAGTACCTTTTGAATGGAGGATTGAAGATGAGAGGTTTATAAGGTGCAGACTTTTGAGCTGGAAGTCTAGTCCTGTAACCTTTACTTATATGGACCCCTTTGTTTTAGGTGTAATTGTTAGTGATTCGGGATGGATAAATAAAGTCTGCGAAACTAAAAGCAGAGAGAGAACTTGTCTGTTGCTAGAGCACATCAATACTCACAAAATCTATATCTTTTATAAAATAAGTGACATTTTAAAGGATGCTGAGAAAGACGTGGGAGGACTGCAAATAGATTAATTTGAACTTTGTAGCCATTTTGGTGTGAATTGAATTTTCTGGGTACTTTAGCTAAATCTGGACTGTTAAAATGAATAAAGTTTGCATTACTTTTTAAGATAAAGAATTGAAGCAACAGAATTTGAATGGCGTACGGCATAGTTAGTACCTAGAAGCAATTTGTTTCCCACAGGAAATGTGAGGTACCGAAGTGTGTAAATTTATATTTACTGAACTTTTAGCTTGTCCCAAGACTTCGAGGAACACTTAATGATTCATTTTATGGAGGGATTACTGTGTAGTGTCTTGATGTGGTCCAAAAACCCACTAGGTTCTTAATCAGAGATATTTAGTCTTTCTTATCTAGCCAAAGCTTTGCATTCCAGACTTGAGTATAGCCAAGAGAGTGAGCAGAGCATCCAAGTCTTAGACAGAAACCATTCTGCCATTTCTGAAAATGAAGTTACAGCTTTCCCTGGCAGTTTTTTCTGTGTGTATATCTATGTATTCTTGTAAGTAAGAAAGAGATTTCCTTTGCATGCTTTTGATGCTTGTGTTATTGAGCCAAAATGGAGACAAGTATTTATGACTCTGATATCTTGGTGGTTTTCTCAGTAAATGATAATAAGTGCAAATGTAAAGGCTTCTTCTTTTTTTTTTTTCTTTTTCTTGTTTTTTTCCCTTTCTCCCTTCTCTCAGCCACGCACACAATTTGGCTGTAAAAAGCAGCTTTCTACTAGATCTGGGCATTACAGTTAATTTGTTGCGAGCAGCACCTCAGCCAGGGTCTTTTCAAATCTGCCTCTTAATGTTACTCAAAACCAACCTTCAGATCTTACTTCTCCCTTCAGCACCATGAAAAACTCCTTTTTAAGAGCTGGGTTTCTGAAACCCTGTAAGTTCATGAAAACTGTTGAGTTAGGTGTAGGGTACACTGTGGTGTAGGATTAAGTTCTGTGTAGGAAGTAGAAGCTTAGAAGAGGAGCACCACAAGTAGCCTTTACATCTGCCAGAGCTGAGTAATTGTGGATGTTATCACATCCAGAATTAAATCGAATTTGCATGTCTTTAACTTTACTCCCCTTCAGTAAGTTATTCTCTATATATGTACTTATAAGAATGACACACATAGGAATGACAGTATATTTCTTTTGTGTCTAGAACAATAAAAAAATGTCAGGAAAACTTTCTATTGATTGCTCTATATTTTAATAACTACGAGAGAGTCAGGTAATAAAATAAAAGATGTCAGGTAAATATCAAAAGAGGATCCTAAGTGCAGCAGAAGATGGGGGAGATGAGAGCTGTCAGCATATGGCCGGTTTCATGACTGGTAAGGAACACTCCTTCCCACACCCTCCCAGCAATTTAATACTTATTTAATAATTATTTAATATTTATGAAGGAGACAAGGACTATTTTTAACTCGAGACATTTTTGGCACGTAGCTGATACAGTCTTATGATGATACAGAGAGAAAATGAGTAGAGTGTTGTTTCAGAAAAAGCAATGCTATAAATTTAGTGAGTATGAAACTGCAGTTCAGAGGTCGTTTCCAGGTCCTCATCACTTGAAGTAGTTGATTTTATTTTTATTGTAAATTTAGACCTAAAATGTATTTGACTCATTGTGTTGATGGGAATTTAGGGAGGAAAGAAATCCTGTTTTCCTGTAGGAAAATAAGTTATGGCTTTACTTCATTAGCTAAGAAAGGTAAAACAGTTGCTTCCCTTCAACTGTTATTTTGACACACTGAAATATATTAAAGCTGGAACTAACTTTGTCTTCATTATTATTTTAACATATGGTGGCTAAAATATGTGAAAACATGAATGTTTGATCTTGTGGATTTGGTCTCACTGATAACCTGTCTCCTTCAGCATGCTCTCTCTCTCTAATGTTCTTGCTGGGTTTTTTCTGGTTCCTCTACCTTGTAGCTTCAAGGACATTGTGTATCAATTTGACTTTTAACTCTTCCTCTTTCATATAAAACATAAAATCTTTACCTGATAGTGAAAAATAGTCTAGTTGCATAAATGGATAAATGATCTTAAATTTTAATAGACTCAACAACCTTACCAAGAACCCCCTCAGTTTCCTACCCTCCCAGATAGAATTCTAAAAATTGTGTCTTTCCTGAAAGATATTAATTCAGAGCTCAGACTAAGCAAGTTCAGATTCTTTGGAAACAAATGCAAATTGCACGCTGCACATGAAACGAGTTTTTCCCTAGACAATTTTCAATTAAAATGAATAATTGCCATAGAAACCTCCGTATCACTTTATGCACCCAAGTACCTGTAATTATATATCTGCCTTTGGAAGAAGCACAATGTGCAACAATGTAGAACTGGCAGATATGATTTTAAATTAATATAGGTTATTTTATTTTATCTTATCTTCACTGGTGGTACTTTTTAAGGATTTCGAGTGGTCAATAAACACAAAGAGACATAAATATGAATGCAGATGTGTAACAAAAAGGGTGTAGCATGGAAACACGGAGATGGTTGATAAAGAGAAGACTGAAAATAACCTTCATTCAGCTTGCTATAGCAATCATCTCATATTCCCTTTCTGTAGGGAATATAGGGACATATGGAGCAGGATAGACTTATAAAGGAGACGGGTACAACTGAACGATGGCTGTTGATATCAAAGGTGTTTAATCTCATCAACATAAGAATGTGCAGGCAGACTATAAACAGGAAGAGAAGCGGTGCGTGGTGTGTACGTACGTACCTAACAGTTTTGCTCAGTCAGACAAGTGTGAGTGTAAAATACCTGGTCTTCACCTGAACAGAGAAGTCTGCAGGTTTGTTGATAGTAAAACAAGTGCTGTGTTGACATTGATCATGGCAAGTTTGCCACAAACTGACATGCCAGCTTATGCCTGATGCTAATCACAGAGGGGTACATGTCCCTTGTGCTTCCAGGAAGTAGTAGCGCTTTCATGTCTTACTAAAAAAAAATTAAAAAGCATATTCCAGCCTGAGGCTTATTCATCCCTCCGCAGCAGAATATGTTTCTTTAGATGACCTTTGATTTTTGGCATGTAAAAGTACTTGGCATTTATGTAACTCTCTATCATCTTGAAAGCTTTCAAAGATACTGGTGCACTAGGCAAGTGTTATGAGAGGGCACTGTACTTGCAAAGCTCCTGAGAGCATCCCTGATAGGCATGATGCCTCAGGTAAGCTTATGGAAACACGTTTGGGTACAGCAGCT
Organism: Antrostomus carolinensis; assembly: GCF_000700745.2. Lineage (NCBI taxonomy): Eukaryota > Metazoa > Chordata > Aves > Caprimulgiformes > Caprimulgidae > Antrostomus > Antrostomus carolinensis. The sequence goes on along the minus strand of NW_010328221.1, from coordinate 8,689 downwards.
CCCCATAAGGTTCTTCATTTGGTCCTTCTTGGGGGTGGCACTGTTACTCCAGAACCTGGGGGTAAGTTTAGAAACAGGATGTGTCTCTATTCAAAATGTCATGACTTTTGCCATACCTAGCTGTGCTATCAACTCCATGAAAACAACTCCTAACCTTTTTCTTAATATAAAGATATTTAGAGGGAGACTCTGAAATTCCCAGAAGACAAGGTATGGGATTTTAATTAGTGTCACGTATGCCAGTTTAGGAGGAGTCATTAGTGCAGAGAACTTTAATTCTTACTGTAACAGTCAAAACTAAATGGTGACAGAGTTGCCATTCAAAAGGCTGGCAATTTCAGGCATGAAAATTCTGTCTCTCTGATGTTGTAGTCATACAGCTCCTTCCTAGTGAGTTGAATTTACCCTTGGACTTGTTTTGTGGAAGCCATACTGCAGTCATTGAATGTAAGTATAAACCCAGTTTACACCACTCTGTGGTGATTCAGCCTCAGATTCTGATCTACATAAAGAAGCAGAGGCACTTTGTGAGTTACAAAAATCATTTGAGAGTTTTTCTGATCGAGGGGAAATGGTGAACTTCCTTCCTATGGGATGTTTAATGATCCTAGTAAGCAGTTGAATTTAAGATGTAGGTATGCATGTAGACAAACAGTCCTCAGACAGGAGGAATAGACTTGTACAAAACAAAAGTCAGAGAAGCAAAGAAATAAATGTTTCTTTTTGCAATAGGAAGGAAAATAGGAAATATATGCTTCCGATTAGTTATGCAGCCAGGGAGGCAGACAGTCTGTATTGTTGGGAGGATTGAGAGCGTTAGCATTTAAGTTCTGTGAAATCAAGTAGCAATGATGAATGGACTTACGTCTCCACCTTCACACGCTCTGTTTCCTGTTACATAATTGAGTGGAGATGGTATCAGGCAGTAGATGATGACCAAGCTTAACTCCATCCTAGGGTACACATATAAATTAAAGAGTCACTGTTATTTAGAGATTAACAGACTCTTCCAGTGAGATAATACCTTGTAGTAAACCTATGATGTAGCATGAAAAGCAATGGGAAAAATGCAAGAGAGCTATATAGACAAATAGTGGAGTATGAATTTACAGCTGGAAAAGCTGGGGGGAAGATATATAGAGGGAGAGGATTTTATTTTCTTTTTATTTTTATTTTTTCCCCCTGAACTGAATAGCAATAGCTTGTAAATGGCTTATAACATTTCAGAGCTTTCTAGCATAAAAAAAAAAAACAACATAGGAGATGGAAATCTGGTTTTCACAGAGAGCTTTCCATGAAGATCTTTTAGAATAGTTCTTCCAAGATCTGTAGTTAAGTTTAATTTTTTACATCAGTCAGATCTGTTGATTTCACAGTTGTGCTACGTGACTATCAGTAGCTGCCTGGCCAGCTCTTACCGTTTCTTGAGGCCCGTGCTATGACACATAGGGACTGATAACCTGGGTTAAGTCTTTCAGCTGCAATTTTGTTTCTTACTAATGGGTTCTTATGGTCACTCACTCCCCTGCGCTGGGGTCGGAGAGAGAATTAGAAGGGCAAAACCAAGAAAAACTCATAGATCAACGTTAAGACAGTTTAGTAAGTGAAGGAAGAAGAAAGAAAACAAAAAAAAAAGTGATGCAGGGACAATCGCTGACCACCTCCCACCAGCAGACCGATGCCCAGCCAGTCCCCAGGCAAGCCCTACTTTGGGAAAACAACCCCCACATTTTATTGCTGAGCACAGCACCGTATGGTATGGAACATCCCTTCGGTCACTTGGGGTCAGCTGTCCCAAAGGTGTGTCCCCCTCCAGGCTCTTGCCCACCCCCAGCCTACTTGCTAGGGGTGCAGAGTGAGAAACAAAGACCTTGACACCGTGCAAGCGCTGCTCAGTAGCTGCCAGTGTGCTGGTTTTAATCAGCACTGGTTTGGTCAGGAAGCCAAACCACAGCACCATACAGCCTGCTATGAAGAAAATTAACCACCCAAACCAGACCCAGTGCACCTCACCTCTGAGCCATGGGTAAGGAATGAGCTTCAGTGACTTTGGAAAGTAGTTCCTTAGTGCTCAGAGGGAAAAAAAAGAAGTGGTCTTAGAACTTTTGAGATCAAGAAGTGTCTCACTTGATCCCTAAAAACCAAGGTTTCAAACATAGGTGGCTACTTTGGAAAGCTGGAATGCTTGTGTTCATGCATCTTAAAACAGATAATGTGACAAAAGAGAGCAGAAGTCTGTGAAAATATCTTGACAGTTATTGTCTGTCTGAATATGAATATTACATTTTTAAAATGTGTTACAATGCATTAGACTATTATTTCATTGCAATAAATTAGTAGAACTACTCCCACTTACAGCATTTATTTTTTCATATCTTAGCAGTATTAAGGGAGTAAATGAGCATATTGTAGAGACGGTTAGAAAATGTAGGAGTTTGCATTATATTGTGCTGAAGTGTGGCTACGTGCAGAAATTAAGTTTGCCAGCACTGAAGCTAAATGGAGAATGAAGCTGATACATTGGAATATGATGAAGTGAAACAGCAGTTGTGATGACACTGCTAAGATTACTCTGTTGTGAAGTTTCATGATACTCAGACTGGTGGCTATTTTTGTTTTAAATGGAAAAGAATCTTATAAAGAGTGATAAATCTTTTTTTTTTTTTTGGGGGGGGGGGGTTAAAAAAAGATTTAAAAAAAAAGTGAAAAGATAAATTTTTGATACCTGACCTCTCTGCATTAGCTGTTTGTGTGGATGAGCAAAACTTCCTGGGGTTTCAGAAGAAAATGGACCTATTACATTAAATCCTGAACCCGTTGCTTTCTTTCAGCCAGCTCTTAGAGCATATGATATCAAGGAACAATTAGAGTGCAGAGAAGGGCAAGTGGGAGAATAAGCTCCCGGTGATAGGTGGTAGATCCAGGAGCCGTAGAGCTCAACATTGTACATCCTGAGGAACATGAAGGTAGGCAGAAAAAGACATTTTGTTTTTAATCGGGAACACGGTGAACAGTGTTCCTTAGGGAAAGTGAAGGTTATCTGTTTGAAGAAACTAAGTGACAGGCAAGAGTGCTGATGGTTATATCACAGAGTACTCAGTACAGTAGAGTTACAGGGATAAGAGAATTACCAGACAAACCAGAACCTGAATATTTTGTCATACAAGTGATTGTTAGAAAACAACTTTGCAAAGAGTAGCTGATATGTGCAGGACTGGTGAAAATTATGCCTCTAAAATGAAAACAGCAGCAGTGGAAAAAGTTGAAGTGCAAATATTTAGACATGGCATATCAAATTATAAAGAAAGAGACAATGCTTCAAGATAAAAGCATTAAAAAAAAAATGAAAAGAGAAAGACCATCATGGATCATTCAGATATTCCCAGGACAGAAAGATGTGATCTATTTCATACAGCAATAAGGAAAAATACAAACCACAAGTACAGTTGTGACTTTGCATCTGGATGACAAAACTTACAAGGACAAACTAGAAATCCCTGAAAACATGAAAATATCTGCATGGCACATTGCAGTGCCATGGAGAGACATCTGATCTAGGATTTAAGCTTAACTCTAACCCTGGTTAGTGTCCAGCTTCCTCAAGGTTTCTCCAAGCAAATTAGGCCATCTGAAAAGAGGAACCTTTTTAGCATGACTTATAAACATGAATGTAGCTTGACACCTTTGAAATCTAAGGTAACACAACACACTGGCTAGTGATACTGGAAACAATCAACCAAAAGCTGACTTTGAAACAGAGACTGAACTTGAATGCAATATTATCGCAGCATCCCTAGACCAACAGCAGGTGGTACAGTCACTGCCCTTCCAGCTGCTTTTCGAAGGGTTAATGTGGAGATTAACTATCAGTCAGCAAATGCTAGAGGAGTAGAAACACAGCAGGTCAAGGAGAAATGGTGTCAAGAAGAGTGATTCAACAACATATTTTTAGAGAATTACCCACTAGATGATAAACAACTCCAGAGGATATGACTGAAGGACATTGACTACTATGTAGGAAAATAGTAAAGGAATAGGAAAAGCCTCTTCTGTCAGCATGACACAGAATTCCCAGTCTGGATTAACTAGACCTGAGACAACTGGATTTGAAACCTGCCCCAGAAGCTGATTTGATAACATAGTTGTACCTGTGGACTTCAGCCCTTCACCTTCTGAAACTACAGCTTCTCAGAGAAGATGGAGGCTTGCCAGGTTGTGTGAGCATTTCCACGTTGCTCAGTGCAGTGTGGTAGAGAAGTCCCAAAGCTAGCTGTGATCCAAGATGGCAAGTCCCCACAAGGCTGTATTAGCAGGGCTTAAGAGTTTCTTGGCTGGGGGAGATAAATTCTCTCTGCGTTAGAGCTAACGGCTTACGGTGAGTGTGAATGTCTCTGCAGCACGCTTTCCTTCGCTTCTATTTTCACCCTTAGCAAGGGTGAAGACAGCTTGGGTCTTTCTTCACTGGTAACATGGATTTGTTTTTCTTTAACCTAAAAATGGAGAACATGCTCCTAAAGGCTCATTTTCACCTGCTTTGTATACCACAGGAAGGCTTAATGGGAAAAGACTGGATTTCTTAATGTTTCAAGGCTATTGTAAGCAGAATACCATTTTAATTTTAAATAGTCACCCTGAAAAAAATAAGCCCTTGTTGATTGGCACCATGTGCTATAAAGGAATGAAATGGGAAGTTCTTATTTTGAAGGTGAAAAGCTGCTTGTAAAACAAACAAACAAATTATTTAAAATATTTATATCTACTTAAACACATCTGTAAAAGATGCGTGCTAAATCTAACTGAATACCTCCCGTATATTACAGTCAGACCTTATCATGTGAATATAAATCCTGTTATATCACCAAATTTATTTAAATTTTCATTGACGGTAGGAAACAAATTAAAGACACATTTTACCAGATCTAACATCAGATGTTATGAAGCCAATTTAAAAGCTAGATGGCTGTTTTATAGGAGAATCACAATATTAATGTCAAGCAAGCTAAGGTTTTTAATATATCCAAAGATCGAAATAAAGGCGGTAAATGAACACTTTAGTGGTGCCTGGACCTACAAATATTACTGTTTGCAATTTTGAGGGTGGAAGTGATGGATCTGCCATTATTAGAAGTGCTCATCTCTCCACTCTCTTTCTGGTAGAAACTTGTTTAAGGAGCTTCCCTTCATGATTGTTTCAGCACAGAAAGTGAAACAAATCATCATGTCCTGGATCTTTAAGGATCTGTGTGCAGAAAAGTAATTGCTGATGAGCTGCTGATACGGGGTGAAAATCCTCAATAACTCAGTGAGAGACTGTGTGATGTGCTGCTGTGAAGCAAAGAAAATAACTTTAAATTGAACAGAAACGAAAACTGAATCAACCTGAATGAGATTACTTTCAGAGGTATGTACTCTGGGTAAAAGGAGCTGGAGGAAACACAAAAACCAAAAGGCAATTGTGTAAATGGAAAAGAAAGAAAAAAAAAAAAACCCCAACAGAATAATAGCACACAGAGAGTTCAAGGCATTTTAACAGATGTTTAAAAAAATAATTAAAAAACCATGCCTGTAACAGCTAATCTACAGTAAATGACTGGTAATTATTGTTATCTATATATTAGTTGTTAATTATTATTAAGTTTTCAGAGTGCTGCTTAAAGAATATAGAGTAATTGCAAAACTAGGAAGAAAAATAAAGCTTCTGAAATTTAAAAGAAAACCAAGATGTAAGTTAAGTGTATAGATTCTAACAGAAGTATTTTTTTGAAAGAAAAAGACAGATGTGAATTTCCATCATGGATTCTGAGAAGGAAAAAGTTATTTTTTGTGTGTGGCAGCTGTATTAAGACCGGGGCTGCATCCCAAATGCCTTCCAGTTCGATGAGATATGGACAAACTGTTGGAACAACCATTATCTGTTCCTTCCTTGAACCTCAACTTAGCTTCTGAAGCAAAGGCCCATTGATCAGTCTGATCAAACATTTTCAATGTAACCTATCACAAGCTATTAGTTTATTTCTCTCTGTAGCTTTATTATCCAGTAGCAGCCTAAAAGAATAATACCATGCAACTACACTGACTGCTCATATGTATGTTAAATGAAAGCAAAAACCAACTTAAATAGGATTTCTTGTCATCTAAAATAATATTTAGAGGGAAAAATATAATGCTGTCTTACTGGATCGTTCTTCTCATGCAGATAATCCGGTGATGATTCAGTTTACAGCAGTGAACAAAAGCTTGGTTTCTAAAATGTGCATCACAATGTGCAATCTTAACACTCATGTATTTATTTTACTTCATACAGGGCAGGTTTTCCCTTCAGAGTTTTTAGTCAACTTTGCAGCCTAAAAATAAAGCGGATGTCATCTGTAATTTTCCCCAACTTGAATGAAATTATCATGTGTCTCCGTGCAAATCTCATCATTTCTATTTTAATACCATGGTTGTGCTGCTTACTAACAGAGAGCAAAAAAAACCTGTCAGAATTGAAGCTTGTTGAATGAATGTACCAAACTTGATTGGACTTGCATGAAACTATATGTAATATGGGTATTACACAGAACTGGTACTTCCAATACTTGTAAATAATACAAGTAAGTGCAGACAAGACTTTAAATCTGCTTTATTCAAAGGATGAAAAAAATTCCAGTGACTTGCAAGGCAATTCATAAGATGTGATTGTGAGGACAGGGTAGTGCCCTTAAATCCTTTCTACCTCAGTTTACAGCTAGAACAAGTTGTATCAGCCGCTAAAACAGGAGAAAATGAAGAGTTGAACTGTTTGCACTAAAATCAAAGAGTCTGGGGTTTGCTTGCTGTTTGAGCAATTGAGTGGCGAGCAAACTTTAAGGTTGTTATTCTATTAAATATATATATGAATAATTCAGTCTCTTAATTGTCAAAGGTTGCCAAGGAGAATCACAGAACAGTCACATTCCATTTCTTTTAACAGCGTGATAGGAAGTTTTTGTACACAATTAATGCAATGATTATCTGAAAATGAGGGATAGGAGCTGAGAAGTAAAGAATTGCCTCTGTTGAGTTGAACCATGGGGAATTTCTGGAAGATTTACAATTGTATTGGCTCATTGCTTAATCAGATGGCAGAAAGATGTTCTCAGTATGGATTCCTTTCTTTAATGAAAGAGATGATTAACCCATGCCAAACACTATCTTTAGAGACTTTTTTTCTCCAACTACCTAGCAAAATTTTATTTAATTCCTATTTTGGTGCTCTACAGACGCACAGTATGTTCTGCTGATGTACTTGAGAAAAGACATTTTTGATCTTTTTTATTTTTTGAAGAATAAATGTTTATCATAGTCACATCTTGTGAGAAAACCAGAAGAGGCATGAAGACAGTGTAAGGACTCTGACAGCTGAGCTCTTGGCAAGACTAGTAGCAACCCTTGAAATGCTCCTGTCTCCAGTTGTCTGTCCTGCCCCACTGCCAGATGTTAGTTAAAGGCAGTGTGAAAGCAGCAGCAGAAGGGAATTTGCTCTTTGTCCAGACAGGAAAATTTGCAGCTGTTTTCCTTCTGTTTCAGTTCCTTTGTTCTGAGTGTTATGGGAATGGTAATTGCTTATGCTGGGAATAGGGTCCAAGACTGTTTCTTAAACCACCATCACTAATTCCACCACAGCATGTATGCCACCAGTCTGGCTGCTACAGAATAACTCTTCTCTGCAATCCTCTGGTCTGCCTGGGGAACTCTCCTGACAGTTCTGAGCCACTGGAAAAGTAAAAATGTCAACTTAAAAAGTCAGACTTGTATCTGCATTAGTCAGAGCTTTCTTAGCAACTGACTCACACATGTGGAGTTTTCTCCCTGTGCAGATAAGCCAGAATTGTGAATGGGTATTTTTTGTGACTTGTTGAAGACTTCAGTTTGCCCTTATTAACAGTAAAAAAAAAAACAAAAAACAAAAAACAAAGCAACCAAACAAAGAAAAAACCACTGTTATTTTGTTTAGAATGTTGTGAGTGGGAAGGGACCCACAAGGATCATGGGGTCCAACTCCTGTCCCTGCACAGGACAAGCCCAACATTCACACCATGTCCCTGAGGGCACATGTTGGCCAAATGCTGCTGGCATCTTGTCAGGCTTGGTGCCATGAGCACCTCCCTGGGGAGCCTGTTCCAGTGCTCCACCACCCTCTGCCTCAAGAACCTTTTCCTCATGGCCAACCTCACCCTCCCCTGCCACATCTTCCTGCCATTCCCTCTGCTCCTGGCATTCGTTGGTGGCCAGAGAGAAGAGATCAGCACCTGATCTCACAATGCACAGTGCTGTGATGCTGCCTGGTCAATTTTATGCATTCCATATGAGCGTCTTCCTGCAGATGAGCTTCTGTTAGCATGGGGCTGGGGAGGAGCCATGGAAGGGAGGGCTTATTCCTTCTTTGTTTGGGTCCAATTTCCTACTGAGATTGTTCTTGTGCTCAGCTGGAAGGATCACCTTAGAGCGGAGGCAAGTAGGAGCCTGCTGTTCCTCTGGGTCAAGAGGCTAAGCACAGTCTGTGGTGTTTGCATTCAAATACCTGCGTCAGCCTCTATTCACTGGTTCTTAATAAGGCATTTGAGAAACTTCATGGGTTTCAGTTCCTTGTAGCTGCCTCTCTATGCATTTTGCAGGTAAATTTGTTGTTCACCAGTTGTAGTATGAGTTATGTTTATATATATATATA
>NW_010328220.1:24547-35618 GCF_000700745.2 Antrostomus carolinensis | reverse complement strand
TTTAAGATTTAGTTTTATTTCTTATTATCCTCTTGTCTAATTGGTAATAAATTGATTTTTTTTATTTTTTTTTTCCCCAAGTCAAGTCTGTTTTGCCCGTGCCAGTAACTGGTAAGTGATCTCTCTCAGTCCTTATCTCCACCCATGAGCCTTTTGTTATATTTTTCTCCCCCTGCCCAGTTGAGGAGGGGGAGTGATAGAGTGGGCTTTGGTGGGCATCTGGCACCCAGCCAGGGTCAACCCACCACATTCTCTTTTTCTGTAAACTCCCACTACTGTTTCTTGCCTCTACTAACTTATACAAAATAGATAGTTTATAACTTTTTTGATAAAGAAGCATGTCCAGAAGATGGAATAAAGCTCTATTAGTATCTCAGAGTTATTCCCCAGCTTGTACTGTCACAAGGCATCTGATCTGGGCTATAAACTCAAGTTTGCTAGTTGGAAGTGTGTAGTACTATGTCTGTACCAACAGACTACATCAGGGCAATACAAATACTTAGGAAGTTAACAGGATATAATGAAAAGCAACATGGCAAGTATCCTTTGGAATACTGTCCCCACAGGCACATCATTCTTCACACAATTTTTTTTTAAATTATTTGTAACTTTATTATGGCATCTCTTAATTGTAACTCAGAGTGAACTTTGAATCATATTTCAAACAGTGGGAAACCACGTAAAGAAGAGAGCATGTGTATGTGTGTTTATGTGAAGGTAACAATTCAAAAAATGAATTGAAAATAGATGTTTCCAGAATTCTATTACTCAAAAGCTATAACTGTGTTCTTCTATGTTTTACAAAAGTAAAAATCCTCTCTGAAATATTTTCTCATTAAGAACTGTATGTTATGTGACATATATATGCAGGTATGTATATGTACATTTTGTGATTTTACTGTCAATATTCCATCACCTGCCACATTACAGATTGGATTTATTGTATTATCCTGTTTCAGTGCTTTGCATTACAGCATAAAGAACATGACATATCATCACTCAGCCAGATCAGATCATGATCCTTAAAAATTAATGCAATCCTCCTGAAATCTGCAATGCTATAATATCCAGATTTTTAAGATATCAAGAATAGATACCAATGTAATGTACAGCACTATGAGCAAGGCTCGTAATACAAAGTCCAACAGGACTGGTAACTTTTCTTTTTTCCCAAGCTAACATATAAGAAAAATATGTATAACTCAACTGTTATTGTGTGCTTGTGTCTACCACACTTCAGTAGTTCACATGATATTTACACCTCTTTAATGAATGAAAACAATTACTTTGTTAATTGTTATGCTTTCCTAATAGTGAGCACAAGGAAAACAGAGATATGCTCATGTCTAGAAAAATTAGATGCTGTGCCATTCTGTCATTGGTTCCTCTAAGTATCCCAAGTGTATAGCTGATTTTTACTTTCATTAAAATCAAGAGAGTTTTGTACACAGGTTTTCATGAATATATTTCATAAGAGGTAATACTCAGGACAGAGGGAAGATCGTCAGGTTTATCCTGCTTCTACGATTTCTAAGAAAAAATATTCCTTAAATGTATAAATTCCTTTCTCTTAGAAATACTCACCTGCCATTTTCTGCTGCCACAGATGGATTCTCCTAAAAAGGGATCGGACATCTTTTTGAAAATAGGTGAGGACAGATGGGGAAAAAAGAGACCCCGTCCTCTCTCATGACATTATTATTTTCCTGACTCTGTCAACATGGTTTAATAGGCATAATATAATATTTTTTTCTTTGTATGTTTATCATTCTCATAATGTTCTTTTAACAATACTATCCCTCACTAGACCTTAAAATGCTGTAAGATATGGACCTGACAGGCATAAGGGCTTTAATTATGAATTGGGACTGTAGTGTGTTTTATCAACAAGTTCCTATTTTTTTAAGGGAAGAACTGTCATCTTTTCTCCATATATCTTTCTATGCCCTTGGCAGAGAGAAGAAAGAGAAAAATTTACCTGGTCTTGTAGTCTTGACTGAAAATTCTGGATAGTATGACTATACTTAATTCGAAATCTAAAAAATGGCTTCTTTTAATCCTCATGTTATTTTCTCTATTTTTTTAAATACATGCACTTATAATCATGTTTTCATGTTTCATTCTCTGTTAGAGAAATATCTGAGCCTAAACATATCAGACAAGACATGAATCTAAAAGTTTCTCTTTGAGTTTCTCTCTGTTTTATGGCACATAAGATGATTTCTTGAGGACCTATAGATCCATTTTAACTATGTGTCATCAGCAAATAAGTAAAAATGGACTTAAATGTCATTGATTTCTCTACATCATGAAGATTCTAAGTAATACATTCTCTAGAGGTCTATATGTGTTAATTAGGTGAATAAGATTTAATTCTTATAATAATACGAAGTATGTGTTTGTTTTAATGTTGAGGCTACTCAGAAGGTGACCTGGATTTTCAGTAGCAGACTGTCAGTTGCTAGAAATAATTGCAAAACAAAACCCAAGAAAACTAGAAAGAATACGAAATTAAAAAAAAAAAAGCAGAATGTGTTTAAAATTAAAAATCCCCAAACATGATAGAATTGAAGCAAGAGAATAAAAATATTTCCATTCTTTCCACCTGTAAGAATAAATTCTAATAATGAATTATGCAAATAACCCTTCACAAAAATTTTACATTATGCTATAGATCATATTTTAATTATCTATATAGATGCTTTCTAATTTTTTATTATTTCATTTCATAGGAAGAGAAATTTTACATGTCACTACTGTTGTATGCTATATTATTTTTTTTCTTTCATTATAATCTTGACCCAAAGTAAGCTATGTAAAGCTACTAGTCTGCCCTCATGACTTTTTGCTAAAAAAATCAAAACAAAACCAGTTAATCAAGCTAACTAAACTGTAGGTCATGTAGTATTGAACTACAGGTAAATCCATAGTTCAAAACAAAAAAAACCCCAGAATCTATAATATCACTGCCATAGAATAAAAGGGAGTTTCAGCAGAGATCAACAGCACTCAGCCAATTAATCAGCACTCTTTAATCAAAGTAGTCCTGTATTAAATGGTAAGTAATAGTGTAGACCTCAATTTATGAATGAGTTACTGTGGAGTACCCGGTCATTTTGCAGCTATATGAAAAAATTTGCTCATTTCTAAGATTAGGGAAGTAAGACATTTCATTATGACATGAAAGATAATTTAAGATCTGCTTAAGCGTATTGCATCCAAGTTCCCTAACTGTGTGACTGCTTCCCACTTTCCAAGGTCAAGTTTTAAACAGTATTTTTCTCTCCTCTTTCTCTGTCGGATAGTTTCCACAGGCTTTTGGCAGAAATCCGTGGTATCCATAAAAGAGTAGGACATAGAACAGTATTGTAAGTACCATTTTAGGGAAGTGTGATTTTTATTTCCTCCTCTCCCACTCTGTTGGACAAAGTTTTTTCTGCCATTAGCGTGCTGAGATGTGCTGTTTCCCTTGAGTAAGGTGCTCATGGTCAAGATATCACTGAACCTGACATCTTTATTAAAACGAGTGAACAGAGCCCCAGGCATATTAGGTACATTTGGTTCTCTCTGTGACTTAATACTTGCGGGCATTTTATTAGCAGTTTGTGATTAAGAACTTAAAAGCTTCTGTGTTGTGTGTTATTTGTGTGTAGACCTATTTTTTTTCTGGTTGTTACATCTGAATGACAGGTGTACAGATACAGATAGATGTATTTTGTTTGTAACATTATTCTTTTATAAAATACATACTTTTTTTTTCTTGCTTACACATTTCCTTCAAATTTCTCTTAAGTAGTGTCAAATGAAGTAGCACCTTGATTTGACTAATTTGGGAAAATCTTTCTTAAGGTAGAAATGTATTATGTTTTTATTTATTTATATTATTTAGACAGTCTTTAATGGTTCTGACTATCAGAAGAAACACATATTTTCTAAAATTTAAGTATGTGTGTGAAATATATGTACAGAATGGAAACCTGAGACAAAATCATACATTTCTTCTTCCTCATATTCTTGACTAGCAAGGCATCTGAACCCACTCTGAAACACGTGTGCTATTTCTTAACACCACCTAATTGTGCCTTGGTTTCCTCTAGCTTTTTATTTGAGGTTAGAATAATGAGAATTAGAAAAGAATGATGAACTAAGGCGTAGTGTATTACAGTCATAATCCCATTAAAGTTTTGATAAGCATAAACCTTCAAGAGAATTTAGGAATCTCTAATGTGTATAACAAAGGTCACTGGGCTTGAGCTGTACTAAATTGGATACCTAAAAATTTGTAACAAAAAAGGAAAAATAAATTATTTTGCTCAGAAATATAAAGTTTTTTAAAAAGTAACAGTGTAATACATTCAGGGGTTTAAATTACACTTGTTATGCTAGTGTTTTAGAACAGAACTTACAAATAGCCATCTACAAATGAGGTTTTTAGGTTTTCATTTCTAACAACACCCATTTAGCTGGAGTTAAACACAAATGGTAAGGCTAAAAGTAGTTTAGCCTTCTAAATTAGAGGTCCAAAAAAACCTGTTTTAACATAGCAGTGAATTCTTGCTAAATTCTGAGTTATGTACCTTCAGGAGTGAAAATGTTTACCTTTTCCTTCCTCCATGGCTGCAGCCATCAAGATCCAACCAGTAAGTGCTTATGTATGTAGGGTCAGAGGTGTTTGCCACTTGAATAGCCTGTGAAAGTCAGGATTAATGGGATAAAAGCAGCCTACGTGGATCAGTCCCACAGCTGCCAGTTAAATGGTTCCAGCTTAGTCTCTGGAAAAGCACCCAGGCAGTCTTGTCTTACAGGTATACATGACTACGGGGTAATTTTAGTGATGTGACTGGTTCCTTGTTACTCTGGATATGCTGGTTAGAGTCCATTTCTAGATCTATCATATTAGAAACATTCTTTTCACTAAAAAAGGGCACGCAATTAAAATGATACTTCAGCACTAGACAAAAGGATTTCTATACTAGATTAGAAACTATTTTGTTACCATTATAGTGGGTTAAAACGAGACTATTCATTATCAGAACAATAACATGAAAAAAATAAGGAATCATAATGTTTACAGGATGACTTCCAAAAAAAAAAAAGAGAGAGAGACTATTTTAAAGGATTAAATTCTAGTTAAGTAAGCAGAATTCATCTCTGATTCTAATGTGTAATCTAGCACTGACTTCTCAAGGGTAGTCTATTAGTGCTCTAAAATATATGAGCTAAAATTAAGTGATGTACAGAAAAAATGTTTGAAGGTAGCTTAATACGTTTCTGTATAATCAGAAATATTGGCAATGAAGATCAGGATAATACTGATACAAAAATAATTCTTTTATAATCTTGACATTGTTCAAGGTTTGTTCTCTTTAGAGGAAACAAATATTGTGACTTAAAGAAATTTGCTGTTGGATTAGTAGTTTTATGCTCTGAAATGCTTGGCTTCTTTCTGTCTGAAGGCTGTGAATACTTTTTTAATAACTGTTTTGTTGAGGGGTTTTTTTAATAGATAAATGAAATGTACTACATGAAATGATTGCCAGTGAAGTAATTATGACTTGAAATTTTCCCTCCCCCACAAGGCTTTGGGGTTTTGGTTCGGTTTTGTGCAGTTAGTGCACTCTGACCCATTCCTATCATATCATACTGTTCTTTGAGAAGCATGAGGTTTTGCTGTGGGAATAGAAAAACTTTTATTTGACAAGGAGTTATGCTATAAGCTAAAAATACTGTTTCTTCAGTATTTCTCACATTATATACCACATATCTTTTTAAAGAGTTCACTAAGTTTAAGATTTTTTTTTTTAATTGCAATTAGGAGGGAAAATTGAGAGGAGTGAAATAAAAATTCTGAATGTATAAGTTGTTGAACATTACTTTGATAAAATTTCTTTTAAGGGAGACGATAGATTATTGATGGGTTTGGAGTTATTTTTTCTTTTTTCTGTTTAGCTTGTATTCATATGTTTGTATAAATTCTTAGTTTCCTGTCCTAAAAAAAAGGGTATAATTCTAAATGTTCACTGCTTGTTCTTTGCAATTTGTAGGAAACTTAAGCTGTAGTAAAACTTTTATTTTTTTTCCCCTCCATATTCATTAACTCAATGGTAAGCCTCAATATTTCAGCAGTTTGTCAAAGTAAACAGAATGATGTTCATAACTTGCTAACCAAATGGAAAGTCAAATGTTGATGACATTTCTTGTGCAATTCCCTGAAAAGTTTGTTCATTTTCTCGGATGGGACCCTTTGGATTGCAGATATTTTTAATCTTTTGGTGCCATCTTGTGGTAAGCAGATAATTGTATGAAACCAGGAGGTACTCTTTTCTAGCCTACAGTTTCTATGCCTACCAGCAAAATATCTTGCTTTGCTGATAGATATGTGTGTATGAATTTTTATAGTGACTGTAATATGCCAAGCAAAGTCATGCACAGGACGAAGTTCTATTTAGTGGCTTCTTTTTTTTTTTTTTTATCAAGTGAATTACTATAAATATTGATTAGAGAACTCTCAGAAAATTGACTATAATTACCACATAAAAATAGATTTTTAGTTTGTAATGCATCAGATTGCTGTAGAATACTTAAATACTTAACTAGTTCAAGGCAACTGTCAAGTTTTGTATTGTATTAGTGCATTAGATGTCTATAGAATACTTTAATACTTAGCTAGCTCAAGGCAATATGCTCTTCAACATTCTGTAATGTTTAACAGAAAGCCAGGGTCTGTGCTAGAATTCTTTTTTTTCACTTTATTTTCTGGCTTTGGCTTGGGAAACTTCATACCAGCCTGCATCCAAAAAAGCAGTAACAGCACGGGAACAGTTTATTTTGCTGATATTTTCATTGGGATTCAGCAAGATGTGTGGGTTTGGTTATGTACTAAATGAATATTAGTTGAATACCTGGTTTATTGAAGATAATGCTTGTAGATGTCTGCAATCAGTACAGATCACATTCTCACTCAATTTCCTGTGGAGTTTTCTATGTGATAGTCCATATTTGCTTGCATATTTATCCCTGACTTCCAGTCATGCTGAAAGCCTCTAGATATAAAAATGTTACTCCCTGTCAATAGCTGAAAAGAAAATCAAGATGTCAGTCCTGCTTTTACTTAAGTGGTTCTCATTCTTTAAAAATTAAGGATTTTTTTTTTTTTTAATAAATTTCTTATAGTCTGGTCCAAATAACATCCTCTTTAATAACTCCCTAGCCACAAAACACACACACAAAAAAATTACACTATTTTTGATGGTATATTCTCCCAACTGAAGGAAAAAATAGTATCAATCAAAACAAATGAGAGCATTGTTTAAGATCTCACCTCTGAAATGGAAGTAGTGTTCCAATGGGATACTCTTGCAATGGCAGATACTTCCATCACTCTCTGTATACATGGGCAATACTGTCTCATTGTGTGTTATAGTCTTTCTAAACTTATACAGAAAATAAAAAATATAATAAGGATGTTAATAGAAGACATGTTTTCTAGCAGTTTACATGGTATATATTAAAACACTAGTCACTAGAATGTGATTTTTAATAAGCAATCGTTAGCTGAGGGACAGTTGTATTCTATGCCGGCTCGTGACTATAATAAATCAGTGAACAATTGAAGGGTTCCTTTTGGAAGGTTAGAGATAGTGTGATTTGTCTGATTAAGGTTAGCTGGGTTAGCTAGAGATAGAACTCTTTTTTTTCAGGAATGAAGAGAAGAATCACGTTAATTTAATAATATAGAGAATTTCAACAGTTTTGTACACTATAAGATGATGTGTTTTTTAGAATTTTTCCTCCCGAGCCCAGTAAAAATCTCTTGACAATATACAAATATGAATACTTCTCTCTCTTTCTGTATCTTTTGGTGCGTTCTATAGTATACTTTGCCTGCAAGATTAAAGTGGTAGGTGAACTAACTAAAGAAAATTTGCAATTGCTCATTCCAGTGAATCCACATGGTGTGAATCCCCTTACAAGGAAGACAAACCTAAACATTTGTCATAGTCTTTTTGATAGAAAGGTATGAAGCTTAAAGCATGACTCTAAAAAATATTTGTGTAAATAAAGTTATGATATTATGACATATATAATATGCTAATAATAATTACATTGAAATTCAAAATATAATTTGTATCTTTTACAATACACATAAAATCAGTTCCTATATCATTCTATTATTTGCTTTCTAGGCCCGAGACATTCTCTATAAGTACAATTTCTAGGCCTGGTAGAGTTTACATTTTCTAACACTGAAAAATATAGTCAGTATTTAAACAGTATTTTCTGTTATTTCAAAGTAAGTGGTGAAAGGTCTGCAAAAATGAAATCTTAAAAAGCTTTCTAGAAAGTTACTTACCAAAATTGCATCTTCTTAAGGTCTTATTCTGAATGAATACTTTTCATTTGTATATGCACGGCACTGTAATTTTCCTGTGGTTACATTTAATGCAAATTGAGTACAGAAGATTTTAAAGAATATTCAAGAGGGGAAAAGTAGAATCATGTTACGTATGTTAAAGGTTTTTTTAAATTGGGTTTATGGGGTTTTTAAAATGTATTTACTTATAAAAGCTGTAGGTAAAGTAGGCAGCATACTTCACCTGAAACATGGAGTGAGATAGGCAACAAATCAAGCACAGGTACAGAAAGGTGATGTAGCACATCATAAGTTACCAAAGAGAAAATCTCCAGTGAGAAGTGGCTGTGTTTATGCAGGGCAAAAAGCAGAAATGTAACTGTGGTAAGTCAATAAATGTTGTGAAAGAACAGACAGTTCCTTGGATTGGTTGATACACATACCTGAAGCACTTCAGGAAACGATGTGAATGCTTATTTGGACAGAAGAGTTTTGAAATTTGGAGAGGAAGTGTTTTCAAGCTTGCATCTCAATTCACATGAGAATGTACCATACCAGCCTTCAAAAATGAAGGAAGATGCCATTTGCAAAAGAAGCATGATATTCAATGATAGAAGAAATTAAGATTTGGCCAAGGATTTGAGCATAAGTAATATTGCCATGCAATTAAGATAATTTACAGAGAGCGCTATGTGGATACGAGGGATGTAAAATAAATTTAAGGGATAAAAAGAGAATGTAGATAGTCAGGAAAATGTTTTGGAAAGATTAAATAATACAAATGTCTCAATCCAAATCCATCAATGTCTCAATTGAAGTTAGAGAGGGAAGAGGAAACGTGGTCAATTAAAGTTATTATTTCTATTTGTGGAGCTTCTGGAACCGAAAGGGAAACAGAGGAAGTTAATAATTTTGTGATTATAATCAGAATGCCTGGAAATTTGTATAATATCTTTCATAATATGTTTCTGAAAGAAGTGGAATTCTTAGAATTTCTTCATCTCAGTTGCCAAATCCCTTGTATACCCTCTCTGTAAATTACACCTGTTGAATAGCAGATTTTTCTCTTTCAATCCCAGTGCGCTTAATTTAGTTACAATTTTAGGTAGGTAAGTAAATGCATTATTTATGCTAGAAAATGTTAGATCCTGTATATAAAGGGGAGACTGAAAAGTGTCTGTCACAGAACTTGCCTAGATTATCAAAAGGAAAAAATATTTTTAAAAAATGTTCCTGGGATTAGTGTGTCAGATAAGATTGATGGCTGATCTGCAGGACTTGCATATTGGTGTGTTCTTATGACTGGCAAAATTATTTATGTCTAATGTGACTACCGGCTAGTCTAAGCAACATGCACCTAGGCTGTGGCAGTCAAAGAAGAAAATTTATCCTGCTCTAGAACTGCAGTAATATATAACTGACATGTTTCAGGGCCTGAATGCCTAGAGAAATTCTGAACAAGATATAAAAGTCACAAAAGCACAGGATCCCAACAACTATGGGTGCTGTTTTTATACACAAGAAATAGGTGTTCCATCTTTTCCGACACATGCAGAAACAGCCTGAATGAGTTTGTTGCTATGACTTTGTCCTTTGGAGATTACAGTATTTAGGGCAAACCAGGAAGTGCTACTTAAATTGAAGAGAGAACTGCTTAAATAGTAGTGACACTGGTATTTTAGGTTATGTACATTTTTGCACTAGGTTAAAAGATCTTTCCTTTACCAAAGTAAACATGGTTGTTTTCTCATGAAGGTGAACAGAGTAGCCCATGTACATATTAGCTGCAAATGAAGCACTTGTTTCCTTCCCTACCTTTTACAGTGTAGAAGTAATTTTAACTGTCTTTGAGGTATGTATATACAAATAATACAAAAATTAAAGTTTTATTTTATTGGACTGATGTAACGAAGTCTGTGCGCTTCAAAAATAACTGTGTTTTCCTGCAGAGGATTTATATCCATGTCCTCTGATGCAGTGCAAGCTGAAACACTTATATGGAGATAGCTGTCACTTTTGAGTATTGTAAAGGGAATTCAGGAAATGAAAGAGAAAATAAATTGTAGCTCTTTACAAATAGGAGCAAAAAGTCCTGCTTTGGAATTTTATTTTTTTTTTCCCTAATTTAACAATAATTTGGCAATACCCTCATGATGTCTTGTACAGGAAAGAAAAAATTTCAGAGAAACTAAAACCTTGTGTTTCTAGAAGTGTCTCTCTCCAACAGCATCCAATTAAGTTTTCCTCAACCAAAGGGGGGAAAAAAAATATCCAGGTTTTCTAGTAGTCTTATGGTAGTCTTAGACTAGTCTACTACTCTTTTCTAGCTACAAGTTTGTGACGGCTGATTTACATGAGAAAGGCATGGTAACAATGATCAGGATCAGCTCTCCTGCTCTTTGTTAGTCCACATTGCTATCCACAAGAACTCAACAGTTTTTGCACTTTGAAGAAGCCATACCAGAGACTTTCTTGCTCCTCATTTAAAGAAAAAAAAAAAACTTGAAGGAGAGTAAGTAAGAGTTAATTTACACTGCCTCTTTCTATGTGTTTTGGTACTTTCTCTGAAAGGCATTTAGGTTAACAGCAGCAGTCAGGTGCTCTTGTCAATTAGACCATGCTTGAAATGTTGTGTCCTTGTTCACGAGCCATGCACTTGAAGAACCAGAAGATGCAGGGCTGGGCATCACTGTGGAAGCTCCTCATTGTCAGTGGGTT
>NW_010328220.1:0-24519 GCF_000700745.2 Antrostomus carolinensis | reverse complement strand
GAGCTTGCCTGCAGGGAGGCTTAAAACTGTCTCCTACTATGTATTGCAATCTTAGAGGATGAACTGAACTGCAGAAATTTGAGGGCCATGGTATGTTTTTACACTAATGTGCTTTTGTGCATGGCAGACCCCAGCATTTCGCAAATGACTTAAGCTTGTGTTTATTTTTTGTTATCATTGAAGGGATTTGATCATTTGTATAAATTTAAGCTCATTTACGTTGTTTTTAACACTGTGCAGATATGTACACACTCATGCACTTTGGCTAACTTAGTCCTCAATCAAAGCTGTGCCTTATTCTAAGACTTTAATTTCCTAGCAGAAAATCAGAATAAAACGGCTCTGTATTTTTGAGATCAACCTGATGTTAACCATCAACCTTATCTGTCTTTGCCTCAGTTTGTGCTTAGCAGTACTGTGTTCAGGATTTCTAATTTTTTCAGACATTTTATTAGTTTCCACCAAGGTTTTAATAAAAGGGCAATTTTCATCCCTCACATAATCCTTAGAAGGCAGTGATATTTTTTCTTAACCTTTTAATGATCTCCACTAAGTATTTGTCAGGTAGTTGATTTAATTGATTTAAAGACCAAGATGAGCATTCTACTTTAGTAATGAAATGCAGAGGACAGTTGGAATGAATTAATTATATATAGAATAAATGTGATCAGAGCTTGTCCTGGAAAAGAAGTTCAAAATGAGAACCTACACTGAGCTGATCATTCTTATTCCCTCGAAGCACTTAATTACACTCTTGCTTCAGGGTACATTAAGCAGAAATTTTCACATTCAAAG
Organism: Antrostomus carolinensis; assembly: GCF_000700745.2. Classification (NCBI taxonomy): domain Eukaryota; kingdom Metazoa; phylum Chordata; class Aves; order Caprimulgiformes; family Caprimulgidae; genus Antrostomus; species Antrostomus carolinensis. The sequence goes on along the minus strand of NW_010328220.1, from coordinate 23,724 downwards.
CAATATATAGAATTATATATTTAATAAAATATCAACATGTTCTCTCACTAAAAATGTGATCGTGTTGTAAGTCTAACACTGATTTATTTTAGAATTATTAAATCTTCAACATAAGTCTATGACATAAGATTACAAAGGAAATCAAATTACGAGCTTTCATTTCTGTGCTTTTTATATATATACATTTTACTCCTAAAATTTTAATATTTTTTGTATTTATGTATTACTATTCATAAACTTTCCAAAATTATAAACAATGTTTTTTGTAATATTTCCTAGATCCTAATGTTGCCCAGCTGTTACTCAGAACTTGATCACCTGCTTTCTTTCTGTGCTGTGCAAGCACTGGTATTTTGGTGTGCCTTTTATTTGTCATGTTCTTTGCTTAGGACATACTTCTCATGTTCTTTGCTTCTCACTTCATTTTTCCTGCCAACTATTGATGTTTGGCTTTCATCTCTATGATGTAATATAGCAAAATAAAAGTTGCATACTTTGAAATCCCAGTTGTTGTGAACATGACTGGGATATACTGTGACAGACTAAAAGGAACCTGAAGTTCCCTGTGAGAAATTTTATTATGTACTGAAATACAGAATGCTTTTTTTAAAGCAAAATATTTCAGTTCTGGCTGGGCATATAAAATTTCTGTTCCAGTGGGTGGCTTAGTACTGCATCAAAGCTCTTCCAGGTATGCTTTTCCTGGGTTGTATCACCAGGACCTACAAAAATTGGTTAATTATCACTCGTGAGATAAGGCCCTTTACAGCTGTACATAAAATCAGGTGTCAGTACACATATCCAGATACTTCTTGGATACTCTATGATACTTGGCATATTCTTGGAAATAGGGGTTTTTTATTGTGTTTCTTAAGTCTTTTACTGATTTTTAAACACAAATTTTATGGTATGCTTTGAAGCTGTTAAGAATATTCAGCGTTATCAACAGTGTTCATGTATTCATCTAGAGAGGGAACACTGTTGTTGCCACTGTATAACAAGTAAAACTTAAAATCAAATCTTCCTGATTATTTGAGCTTATCATATATTATATAATATAATTATGAGTGCATAGATGTTGAGAACGACATTCTATCACAGTTTCATCTTTTGAATTTGTCCTACTAATTGGGCTGCCTTACATATAATTAGTGTGGCCCTTTCTTTGTAAAGACATCCTGGTGGGACTTAGTTGTCCTGTGCAAAATACTTTCCTGTGCCATGATGCTTGTCTGTGAAAGGACTGAGAAAAAAGTGTTTATGTGGGAGAGAAGAACCAGGAAGTCCGAGCTACTTACTGGGAAACAAAATAATGTAACCCAGGGTGCACATAATGTGTACAGGGTTTTCTAAAGATGTGCAGCTTTGCCCATTTAACACTACGCAGGAGTGAAGAGCAAACAAAAACGTCTTGCTGTAGTGTGTTGGGGCTTCCAGCATTAAGTAAGACCTGTGTAAACTGTCTCATCTATCTGCTTGAATTTTCTTGTTCTTTTGGAAGTCTTTATATGGACTCTACATGGAAATTCTTCCAGGTTCATTCCTGTTCGCTGGCTATGTATCATATGCTTGAGTTAAAAAAAAAAAAAAAGGTGGGGAAAGGAAGAGAACTTCCTGAGACCTTTCAAGACTGATGAAGAGGCAATTTACCAATTTAACAAAATGTTGATTTATTTCTTTTAACATTAATTTTTTTAGAATTTTTCTCTAAATTAAAAAAATACTGATTTTTTTCATCTGCTTCTTCCTACCACAATCTCTTCGGAAATATAATGTTTGATGATAAATGACATATCACATTAGAGCTAAGTGTGATTTGAAATGGCTGAAATAGCTAAAAGAATCAAACATCATATCGGAGACAGGTCATCCTTAATAGCAATATGATTACAGTTTTCATACTATTTTTCGTCTTTCGGACAGTATTTCCTCTGCATACCTGGAATCATTCCATCTTCCTTTCCTTAAAGATGCAGTGGATATATAAGCACTAACCATTGTGTGTTACCAGGCCTTTGGGCTATATTCCCTGTTTCCAGTGATGTTAAAAGGTACTTCTGAAAATCCAGGAAACTAAAGTAAGAATCCTAAAAAACCAAATGTAAGGTGAGCTACTACTAAACAAATTATGAGTGGGCATTTAGTTTTTCAAATTATGTTTAATCCTTCTAGGGCTATGGAAGTCAGCCTGTAAATATTATTTATTTTATGTTGAATCTAGGTTAACAGAGCCTTTCGTTATTTTTTATTTCACATAATAGGGTCTGTATGATTAAGATTGGCTCAAAAAATTTTGTTCTCCTACTTTGTTCAGTTACTGCGTGGAAGAGAAAGATATCTGAAAGTATATATTAAATAATAGCCTTTTATTACTTTGTTTCAGTGTAAAAAGAATAAAGTCCGGGGGTGGTCTTCTGGGTATAGCACTTTCAAGATGACAGATGGATAGAGGTGGAAAGGGAAGTTAATCTCCAAGACAGTCTTAAGAGATGAATTGTACTATGTAAATGTGTGCTAGTTCTGCCTGTAGAGGTAATTATGGCTAAAGTTACAAAAAAAATTCATTCACAGGGCTGGGTTTTGTGGGGTTTTTTCCCAGATACAAATAGTCTCAACCGTTATTTCTTGTCAAGTTCGGGAGCTATAGATAGCAGATTATCTTCTTTTTTCACTGAAGTCTTACATATTTGTAACCTATAACTTGTTCTCCTCTCTCACATGCTTTTCTGTTATTATTTAGTGGCACCAGTTTGTTCACTTATGCCAGGATAGTAATGACAGTTCCTCTTCCACCCTGACATCTCCACAACTCTCTTAAGGTGTGATGTTCAAAAATGGATTTATTGTTTTAGCTGAGCCCTTCCCATTTTTTCCTGAGTAGAGAAGGTATAGTTTATTTTTCTTATAGGTAGTAATCTTCCTTATATATCAGTTTCTTTTTTTTGGATCCAGATGATACTGTTAAATCATATTCAGTGATCTGTTTGCCTCACTAGCATTAAGATGGTTGACATTTACTGATTTTTCTCTGTTCTCACACACAGCATGATAATTATTCAATTATACAAAGAATTTAGAGTGGAATTGGAGTGGAAAATATATTTTTAAATAAGAGAATTATTAATTATTCTGAAACTGCTTCAGCCAATTCATGTTCTCTACTACTAGTAAATTCATTAAGCCCAGTGTTTTAAAAACCTGTGATTTGCAGTGGACAGTATGTGGTCCTTGAAAATGCTTTTTTCCCATGCTGAGGTGGTTTTATTTTATCAACACGTGAACATGCATATCCCGAGTTGCTGAGTTTTCTGAATGTCTTGTTGCTGAAAGAAGAGCCCCACAGCTTAACATAGCTGGGTTGCCTTTGTTATAGCTGCACACCTTGTCCAGTGCCATTGTGTCTCCTTCAGGAGGAGTTCACATTACTTCCCACACAGAAATTGTTTATGGATTTCTACAGTATCTCATGGCTCTTGGTTGCCATGATAGCTTGTTACACAGCTAATAGGATTGCAAAGGCTGGCCATTTTAATCTAAGTTCTTCAGTTAAACTTTATCCTGACTTTTTCCCATTTAATTTTGAGTTCATAGCATCTTGCTGACAGTATTAATTGTATTATTTACCTGCTTTAAATTTACTTTTATAATCATGTTCCTGTTGCTAATGCTCTTACAGAATTGTTTCATCCTAGATGTCTCTGACTTCTCATTTTGTGACTCAGCTTTGTCCATTTTATCTCTTTCTTTGCCTGCTATTCCTTTATATTCATATTTAGCAATACAATATATTTTATATTTTTTACATTCTTGCTTCCCTATATTTTGAATGAAATGACAGTGGCTTAGCCAAAGTCTGTTCTTTACTTCATTTCCTGTCCCACTTTTGCACTAGAAAAGTTTTTATCTATGTAATGTGCTTTCTCCAAAAACTACTTCCTCCTCTGGTTTTCCTGCCTTTTATGTATTATTATCATAATCTTTATGATTATTTATAATTGGTATTATAATCTTCCGGTCCTATGGGATACTTCACCAGTTCTCTGTTATCCTTATTATATGATTTTCAACTTCTAAAACAAAAGATTTCAAGATTTTCTAGTTTTGTTCACTGTACTTTTTGTATTAATGTACAGACGTCAAAGAAGTTTTGATGACGACAAATGCACTACCTTCTTCATCCTTTCTGACTTGCTGTCATCTGTTCCTTTTATACTCCTTGCCCTCAGACTGGTTTTGAGGTATTTCTTATCTGTGCCTAAATTACATATTTATGTTAGCATACCCATGTTTTTTCTTACTTTAAAATCCTTTTTATTAAGTTAGTAACTGAATCTTCCTTCCTTATTCCCTCCAGGTCCCATAAGAAATAGCTTGTCTGTAACAGCTCAATGAAAAGTGTTCCCTAAGTGAGGAAGCCAAAGCAGTCCAGGTGACACCATCAGTCATTAATTTATTTCCAGAATATTATTCTATAGAACTGATACTTCCTTCCTAACCAGAAGGTTCTCTAAAAGACATTGAATAAAAGGAGCCTGGTAATGAAAAGAGTAAGAGATTGTTACAGATGTTGATACTGTGGACAAAACTTTCATACCTTGGTATGGATGAGCATTTGTGGCAGACTTCAACAGTTTGCATAGATAGAGCTTTTGGGGGAGAAATTTTCCAATTTAATTGGAAAAGGCTGTGGAATGGGATATGGAAAAACACCGAGGCACAGAGGCTTCGAAGAGGCTGCTGTCCAATTGTAGACCAGAAGAAAGGACACACATACAGCATGAGTCGGGACTGAGGACAGAAATGATAGCAGCAGTGCTGCTGCTGTGATCCATTTACTCTGTGATATGACTTCTTGCTCACCTCATTGTCTGTCAGACGGTGTTTGGCCTCTTACTACTTACCAGAAAGGTGCAAAGCTTTCAACAGTGTGAAAGTGACTTTATATCACTATATGGCCATTTTTTAAACATCTGCCTCTCTTCTAGAACTGGTGTATTTATTGTGGTTCTGGGTTTGTTGGTTTTTTGTTAGTTTGTTTTTTTCTTCACTATCATACAGCTGTCTTTCTTGTAGAGTTGCACTGAGTAATGCGATGAAGACATTGCAAATTGGAAGGTTTGTTCTTAGGCATAGGGGAAAATTTACACTTGAGTTCTTTGATCTTCACTTACAGTTATTAGAGTAACAGTTATTAGAGATGGTATATCTATTTTATTTTATAATAGTGTTTAAAGGAAACTGACAAAATAATTGTAATTTTCACTAATCTTTGCTAATGTGTGTGCGTATATATATGAGAACATTGTAGTTCTGTGCTTCTCATCACTTTGGAAAAAATCCCTATAGTTTCTCTAAATGTGATAATATAACTTTAAATATCTATCACATTGTGCTCTGAGTGAATATCTTCAGCAAGTACACTTCAGTCACTGAAGCAGCTGGCTTTATGTTGCTGCAACTGAGAACAGATCCTTGACATTCTTGTAGTAACATAAATAGAACACTTTCACTGACATTAGATTCTTATGTTAGAGTGGATTTCTTGAACAAATGTTTGGAAAAGGAATAAAAGAAACACCAGGCATAAAATGAAAATGTTAGTAAAAGAAGGCATAGCTGTCAACATACCAGTGAAAATCCATGTTCAAAATACAGGTCAGAGCAAGTAAGTCAGAAATGACACTGGATGGAAATTGCAAAAGTGAACAGAAGGAGTAATAAGAAAAAAACAGTCAATGAGATGTATTACCGTTTAACTTACATGACCTTTACAGCCTGTTAAGAATAATTTTTACTTCCAGTTTGAAACTATTGCTCTTTTGGACCTTAATTAATAGATGTAGGACATCAAGAAAACTTCATCCTATATTTGTCTAAAGTCCTAAGTTTCTTGCAATTGTTTGTTTTACTGTAAAGCACATTATAAATGAGAATAGGACGATTTAAATGTTCATCATTGCTTCTTCCCATGCTGACACCAACATTAGGTCCATGCATTTTTCTTGGCAGATGCAAAAATAATGTTTGAAGCAGTATGACAGAGATTCAGCCTGACATAAACCTTCCAGAAGTGAGACGCTGGATGCTGTTCTGTAGAAATATCAAGGCAGATTGGATAAAACAGTAATTCTTTAGCTACTAATTAAGTCATGGTATGCTTTGGACAGAAATTTATTTGCTTCCCCAGGAGTGATTTTCATCACAGATGGTCGACATTTCCTATACTGACACTTCCCAGAATATTTTTTTGCAGAAGGCATCTGAATATACTGTATCTGTATGAGTACTCTCGTATCTGTATCTTGTGGATTTACTTCCTCTCTAGCTTTTTACTTTATAGTGTTAGTAGAAGGTATGAGATTCAGATTTTCCTGATGACTTTGCTACCCAAGAATGGTAAGGAGAATGTACTACAAATAGTTCTGTGATCTCCTATAGTGCTTCCCTTGCTGCAAGTGATTTGAAGGAATCTGTTTGTAAAAATGTACAGGTCATCTAGTTCTTGCTATCTTGAAAAAATACTTTAGTTTAACATAGCTTTCTGTGAGAAAAAAAAAAAAAATGACTGGATGTTGTGGGTTAAGCGTAGTAGGCAGCTAAGCACCACCCAGCTGCTCCCTCACTCCCCCTGCAGTGGGATTGGAGAGACAAAGGCAAGGATAGAAGCGAGAAACTTGTGAAGACAGCTTAATAGGTAAAGCAAAAGTTGTGCACATAAGCAAAGTAAAACAAGGAATTCATTCACTCATTCCCATGGGCAGGCAGCTATTCAGCCATCTCCAGGAAAACAGGGCTCCATCATGTGTAATGGTTACTTGGGAAGACAAATACCATTGCTCCGAATATCCTCCCTTCTTCCTTCTTTCCCCAGCTTTTACTGCTGAGCACAACATCATATAGTATAGGATATCCCATTGGTCAGTTGGGTCAGCTGTCCCAGCTGCATCCCCTCACAATTTCTTGTGCACCCTCAGCCTACTCACTGGTGGGGCATCATGAGAAACAGAAAAGATCTTGCCTTGTGTAAGCACTGCTCAGCAATGGCTAAAATATCAGTGTGCTATCAACACTGTTTGGGTTGTAAATCCAAAACACAGCACCATACTAGCTACTGTGAAGAAAATTAACTCTATCCCATCCAAAATCAGTACCATGAGGAAATGAATTGAAGCATTCTAGTTTATTATTTTTATGTACCTAGTGGGATTAAGTGGTGAGATTTCTTTGGGTTTTTTGTTTTTTGTTTTTTGGTTTTTTTTTTTTGCTATAGCTGAATTAATATTTCAATGTATTGTTTGTTTTGCAGAAATATTTTGTATCTGTCCAAGCTGTTAGTTTATACTGTCAAGAAATTATCTGTACAATATCTAAGTATATCTAAATATACTAAATATATTTCACATATGCAGATTTGAAGGAGTTTGCCTTTAAATATGGGAGAGCTATCAGATTCCTGTTGTCCTAAGTAAAACACCTTTGTTCAGGGCAGTTTTCTCAGGGAACTAGGTGGTATTTGCATAATTATTTTTTCACTTGTGAGGATAGGAGGGGATGGAAATCAGTTTATCACTGAGTAGACACTTTGTTTCAGTACACTGTTGTCTCTTGAAGTGAGAGAATTATTTTTCTTCACTATCCTCATGGTTACTGATTTCTCTTCCCTTACTGTTCTAGACCTTTGATAAGTTTACAGAAGAATATGGTGTAGAGAAAAATGTGTACATATTGCTAAAGACAGCATCATTCATTCATAAATGATATTAAAATGTTGCATATAATATAGCACAAGGTAGGAATAAGTCCCTGTAAAAGCACTTTAAAACTTTTTTGTTGAAAAAATTGCTTTGTAGTCTGTAAGCTCTGAAAATCAATACATCATTAATCACTGATCATTTGTTTTCAGTTTAAAAAAGATTGTTGTTTAAAAACAAACAAACCCTTAAATAATTAGTTGTGCACATTATGATGAAGCAGTCTCTAATTCTAAAAAGAAACAAACTAGAGACTAGATAAGGATTGACAGACATAAAGAATACTAATAATCTAAATGTCTTCCATTTCTCTTCTGTATGCATTTTCAGTTTGGAGTAAAGAGAACTGTTAAGCAAATATTATCTCACTGGATGTGCCATGGAAGGCTGGTTATTATTGGTTGAATAGCTAATATTGGTTGCTATTTTATGAAGCTGGTTTACTTGAAAGAGAATATTGATCAGATTTCATAATAAAATACAAATTAAAAAGCAAAACAAAGTCTTGAATACTTTTAGTTTTCTCTTTATTTCCCTTCAGGACATTTTTTTTTTTTTTTTTTTTTAAATGTCCATACAATATTCTCACTACTATACACTTAGCTGAATAAGTATTCCTGTGTCTGCAAATTTTATACATGCACACATACATACATACAGAGAAACAAAACAAACAAGTAACTACACCCAGAACTGGATAACTAAAAACTTGATCAGCTGTCCAGCCACCTCCCAGGTAGAACCTGCAATAAAACCTTTACTGTCTGAAGAGCCCCAGTTTTGCAATCCTGATTCCAAACCCTTTCTTGAAATTAAGATTGTCTCACAGAATTCAGCTGAGAAAAAAATCAGTTTAATACTAAAATCTATCAAAAATAAATCTAATTGTACTCCTCCATATTTTTTTTGTGGGTTTTTTTTTTTTTCCATCTTGACCTCTTAATGTTGTTCTTAGTTCTTGATGATTTAAAAAATAATTACAGGTATTGTTTTGCTTATATGACTATTTTCTTTCTTTTCTTCCACCTTAGTTTTTCTCCAAAAGGGGAATTTCTCCTTTCTTTTGAGTGAAAAGGATGAAAACTCTCCAGCAAATGCTAGTTTTAAATAATACACTGATAGGCAATGTAGCTGCTGTATATTACCTGCCAACTGCCAATTCACTATATTCCAGTGCTCCAGTTTAGGAGTCTGGTTGGCCAAAACCTGCTGTAAGAACAAAAGTGTGACATCTGTCACCACAGTAATCCTTACATAAGTTCTCACCTTGCAATCATTGTTTTAGAAATACCAAAATCCTGCAGTAAAAATAGAAAATTCCTTTTATTGTCTGAATTGTCCCTAGTAAAGAAATTGTGTATGAAATTTCTTGAGTTACCTGCAAATGATATTGAAGTGTCATTCTTCTTATCACATGATGCTACAAAATGAAGTTAATTTACTCTGCAGATGGTAATCTATGACATTCTACCACAAAAAACCTCCCCAAAACAAAAAAAACCACCACAAACTCAAAACTAAAAAATGGTACCCAGTGAAGGTTACATTGTTAGCTACTCTCAAATAGTTTAATACAGTCTGTTGGATGATTACTTTAGAGCAATACTAGTGGTCGCTGGGGAGGGGGAAAAGAAGGAGGAAAATCTTTTCTGTCAGAAGGATCGTGACCAACCTGATCAGGTGTCCACAATTTTATAACACTTCAGTTTTAAAGTCCTTAAATAGAACAACGAGGTTAGCCTGAAATTCATGAGTAGTTGGAACTTTTTGTGATTATTACTTGAAAAATTAGGTCTTGCAAGTCTCAATATATGTTTTCAAAATATGTTAGCACCTTGGAAAGTATCGATGAAAGCACTGTTTTATTCAGGGTTTTTTGGTGTGGTTCCTAGAGATACTAATTGATGTTGCAAGCAGAAGACAAGAGCATTGAGAGATTGCCAGAATGCAGATCAGCAACAACTTTAATATAATATTCTGCCTGGCTTTGATTTTTCTTCCTCTGAGGCCTTTTTGAATGGCATGACTACTGGGCAGCTGTCATCCTCTCTTACCTTTTTTCTATGTTTCATCAACTATGAAAAAGTCTGCAGTGTTGAATAATTTCAGCGAGAGGGGCTGTGAGAGGTCCTAAGACCTGGTGATCAGAACAGGAGAGGAATGGCCTCAGTTAACATCTCTGCCTGATTAGCTGCCATCTGTACTGAATTTGTGAATGATTTTGGAGTTAATGAAGTCACACTTTGGAGATAAAATATGCTGGGGGAAAAAAAAAGAAACAACAACAACAAACAAACCCCCCCTACCTTTTAAACAAATCCTCCTTCCTTGCATTAACAATTTCAGAAGTTTGTATTTTACAATATTTAACCTACACGTAGCACTTAATAGGCTTAATGCCATGATCTTGCCATGCTTGCCAATTTGTGCATTGTTTAACTATTCAGTCTCCAGACACTGTGAACCACACTTAGACCTTCAGGATACAACTGTTCATGCACTAGTTACAAATGTCTTCCTGAATTTACCTCATATCTTTTGAAGACAAGGCCTGCCTATGCTTACCCACAAAACTTCACTCAGTACTTCATCTGACACACAGGTTTCTTCATTTGGGGCAGCAAAGCAGATAGGTTTTTGGTCACCTGTACCTAGGGAGCATTTACTATTACAGTGATTTCAGTTTTCAGCAACTTCTTTCTGGAGAATATCTCTCCTGTAACTGTCTTTAACCAGTTTCTTATACATTGTTTGATTCATTCTCTTATTATTTGTCAGTCTTTGGCATTTATATTTTAATACCAACTTAATCTTTTCATATATAGCCTCACAAACTTTAATGACAGCCAGCATCATGGTTTAAGTTCATTTTATTCATATTTGCAAGTGACATATGGACATTACTTGATCTGCACATCCTCTCTCGTGTAATAATATAGATACCTTCTGTAAAACTTTGTTAGTCTTCCTATGGACTAAGGAGATTCTGCTTGTTATTCCATTTTCTAATTGCTCATCAGTCCACAGTCAATTATGTCAATGCTCTATTACTTTAGTTACACAGCTATAATAATTTAAGTGTATTTATAGGTCTTCAGAGCATAGCTTTATCCTACAGGTAGTAGCTTATTATTTTTTTTCTTGTCTATCACACATACCCCCTCCCCTCACTGAGCACCTGAATGATTTCACTAGGCTAATAGTAAGTCCATTACTATTCATAAACTTGATGACCTCAGCAAACAAGTGTGAAACAGGATATGTAAGTACAGTATAGAGAATAGAAGACTCTGAGAAAAAGGTAAATGAAAGACCACTCAGTATTGTACCTTGAGACTTCAAAAGATACAATTTGCCTCTTTATCTGTCACATACTTGCTCTGCAATTTCAGGCAATCCCTTTGTCTTTGCCAGAGTTTCTTATTCATACAGTCTAGAATAACAGACTAGAATAATAGAATAAGATTGTATTATTCTGTTCTGTAGAGTAATAGTATGTTCCTTCTCCGCATCTCGGATGAAGCAATAATGAATACCATAAAGACTGCTAGTGTTGCTGTAACTGTAATGATTCAAGGACTGACAGATGAAGTATAGCTTTTTTAATAAAACCAAAATAATTTACTAGCTTGTTTGGATGCATTTGGAAAAAAAATACATTCTTTCAGGCATAGAGGCCCTTTTTTAGATCTGAAATAGAAAATGTGGACTTTAAACAAAAGTTGAAGACAATTTCTCTAATTTCAATTAGATAACTATCAATTGCATGAACTTGGTAAAGAAAAATATATACACATATATATAGTTACTACCAGTGAAATAGACTGGTATGAGAAGGATGCTGAAGAGAAAATAGAGATATTTAGCTCTCAAAGTAAAGAAAGAGTGAGGTAGATCATAACCTGCAGCTGTACACAGGTTAGAAGGGAAGGAAGAGAGATTATAAAGTTCAGTAAAACAAGAAACTCATTTTAGTCTATTGGTTTTGTCTTCTAGCTGAGTTTTGAAGTTCTTTTCCAGGTTTATTTTTGAAAGGTATTTTGTTTGTTTCCCTTGAAAATCAGGAATAAAGGATCAGAGATGGAATGACTGTTCTGAAAAAAAAATGTGTCTCCTGTGGCATCTGGATGTAGGCCTTCACCAATTGCCTGTGCAAGTTCATTCTAGTGCAAAGTGGTTTCTGATTTCCACCCATGCATTTGTCAGAAAAGTGTACAGCACAGTGTGTGAAACATTTTACAATATGGGAAAAAACACATGTAGAATTCAGTGATCTATTTCTCCAGAGGAGTGTTCTTCTTGGGGAGAGTTCCTCTTCACATTATTGAGGTGGGCATTATAATTGTTCTTCAGCACATTGATTTGTTTTTTTAACCAATAATTTTTAAGTATTCTTTCTGTTAAGCAGTGTTCTACATAGATGACACATAGTAGGTACTTCCTTATTGGTTTTCACCACAAATTCAGTAACTGTCTTCAGACTACCTCTGTAATAGTCCTATATTATTACCATTGTCTTAGGTTCTATGATCAACATAAAAAACCCCAAATCTATTAAACTACAGCATATAGAAAACCAGCAAACCAACATATTCATCTCTGTATAACCAGCAACCATGAAAGACGTGTCAAAGAAAGTTGTACTATGCGAACACGTTCTTAAATATCACTAGATTTGGTCATAGAATATTTCTGAAATATTCACTAATGGTGAAGAAATTATGATAATTTTATCCAAACAGCAAATCAGTATAATAAATGATGTTACCACTCCCTATATTTTTTTCATAATTTCAAGTTTTTCTGACCCAATAAACTGAAGTCACTCCATAAAGGGAGTTTTACTTTGCTGTGTAAACTGAGAACTATACAGAGCCATACCAGGACTTTTTAATATGGTAAAAGAACTATAAAGGAATTGAACACAAGGCGAAACACCAATCACTTTAAGAAATATTTATAGTAAAAAATTTCTTATAATTCAAGATTTATTTTTTCCTGCCAAATACGATATTAATGGGATTTATTAATAATAAAGTGCATTTTTCAATACTTACGCTTTTATTCTAATGAGTGTGAGAGATATAATCAAATGTTTAACCAAACTTTCTTAAAACGTGGTCCTCTCTCAACTCTCATCTTCTGTGAGAAATGGTTGTTTCTGTTTCCTCCTGTCTGCTAAGAAAGAATGTAATCTTTCTGCTGTCATCTAATTATCAGGAATGGAACTATCCATGCTGCAGGCACAGGCACTAACACAAGTTTGAGGAGCTACTGTGTAGACATCAATGAACACTTTATTAAATTACACAGTTTTCTAAGCAGGCATGGTCTCTCAATGCCCCAGTTCTTTTTGCTTTAGTGAACTGCCTCTGCTCTCTGAAGCTGTAAGGTTTCAGCCTGAGCTGAAGATATAAACTCCTGATGAGATTATGGTGAGTTTTTAGATATTTCGCACGCTTCTGTGCTTATTCTATTTCTCTAATAAGGCTTAGATTTTTGCTGGCAGGTGAAAGCACTGGATAGCAAAGACTAGGAGATTTAAAATTCCACCTGCCCTGAAGTAAAAGAATGTCTTTTTCATAACTGTTGAGCATTATTCATTACAATTCACTCTGTTCAGGAAAACCCTTCAGCACAGGGAGAAAGAATATTAAGTCCCCAGGTCTAGATATTCAATGTTCTCTCAGTTTTGACTCTTGGCAACATCCAGATAGAATTTTCTAATCTTTTCATTTCCAGAAAAATCATGGTCTGTCAAAGATGGACCAAAATGAATAAGAACAAGAAAATCATATGTTAACAAAATCTGTTTAGTATGTGCTCATGTGTCTAAATTACTATGTTATAATGATGCAAATAGATTTACTTTCTCTGGTAAATCACTATTTTCCTTCTACTCCATACTTCTTCAGAGAAGAAAACAATATTCTGGAACTTGTTTGCTGCTTCCCACAAGAACGGGTCATTGTCCTCCTCTCCACCATCACTCTCTTCTATCCTTCCCCTTACATGCATGTTAAATATAAGAACAAAGGGGTTTTTTAAAAATTGACAGAGGTGTTTTTTGTTGTTGGTTTTTGTTTGTTTGTTTTGTTTAATAAGCAAAGAAAGAAAGAAGAAAGTATAATCATGTACTAAAAGCTATAACTGGTTTTGGGTTTTTTGGTTTTTGTTGGTTTTTTTGGTAGAAGAAGTAGATGAATACCATCTTTATAAAAGAAAAAAGTCAACTAATAATGGAATGTGGATGTTTTAGAAGGCAGAGTGGCCATGGGCTAAATGCAAAGAGGATAATAATTTAGGAATGAGTACATGGGATGAATTCAGGGTCGAGTAAGAAAGAGCTAAATTCACTCTCTATCTGGGAAAATGTAGCAATCAATTGATGGGATAAATGCAATTCCCAAACCTTATGGAGAAAAACTCAGAGGAATGGCACAGACCTTATCTAAATGGGAGGGAACTGTGTGGCTAAGGCTGTATCATTTGATGTGGAAGAGGATGCTATTCTGGCTGGCAAACAAGAGAATTTAAGTTGTTGTCAACCCACAATGGTAAATCTGCAGCTGCTTCTGAGGTGAAATCAGATAAATAGAAAAGGATGGGGGCGAGCTGGAATGAATAATACATATTTATATATAGGAGAATATGGTGGTCACTGCTAACAGTGGCAGCAGAGGTAAGAAGACATGATGAGGAAAAATAATGACATGGAAAAGAGTGGGATAGAGTTCTACAGGATGCAGCTTGAAAAGATCTGGCCACCAGCTGCAGGCAGCCCATTTCTGAAAGCAGTTTGCTTAGCCTGTTCTTCCAAACCTTCAGTCACATCTCATTTTGGCTGCCAACTATCCCTGCAAATATATAAGAAGTTTTTCTTAATATTTATCCTAAACAATTGTTGTTGTGATTGAAATAAATTGCTTATACTATCTGTGGTGTGCATTGAGAATAATTTATTATTTTCAACAGGGTTTTGTTTCTGAAAACTATATTACCACCTTCTTCATCTTTTTTTTTTTTTCTTCCTGTAGACTAGGCAAATAGATGTAGTTGTTCTTTCCTCAAAAATACCACTTTTTTCCTAAATATTTTTTTGCTAACCTGATTTCTGATTATTTCTATGTTTGTACTGTGATGTTCAAACCTGGCAAACTTGGACACAGCATTTGAAATGAGGCTGAATGAGATATGTTCATGTATCTTCTTGTTTGTACTGTGATGTTCAAACCTGGCAAACCTGGACACAGCATTTGAAATGAATGAGATAAGTTCATGTATCTTCTTTTCTGTTTTTGTTTGTTTTGTTTAGTTTTGTTTTGTTTTTTAGATGAGTGATTAAAAAACCCACTATATTGAGATGGTTCAGAACTGTTATACTTTTATTCCTCAATTATTTTTTCCAGAACTCTTCTTCCTATGCTGTTTCTTCCTATGTTGTGCAGCCTGAGGTTGCGAGATGTTACTGTTTTCTTTTTCCTCATTTTAATGTCCACTTGGGTTTATGTTATCTCTTTTTTGGATATCACATTTACTGAACTAAGAGTGGAAGGTAGACCCTATCTTTAACCACCATTTTGAAATCAGTACAGTGCATGTTAACTTCTTTTTTCAGTAACAATTAGGATTTCTATGATATTAATATTCTTAAAAATAAGACATAAGTTATGCTTCTATGTAATCTCTCTATTGCCTAAAATATTACCTAACTCCTGTAGCAATAGTTGCAATGCTCAGTATTTCCTTTGTTTCTTCTGCTTGTTTTTCAGTCTTTCTCCCTGTGAACTATAAAAATAATATGAAAAACTCTCATTTGAGTGAAGTAGTTTTGGCAATTGGGAAACGTGATTACTGTTACTAGTTCAAATATATAATTCCTGAAACGCTAGTTGCTTTTTTTAGTCTAGCATCAAACTATGCATACTCGGTTCAAATTCTGAAGTGGATCAAGGGTTGCAGGACTTTTCATTAAAAAAAAAAAAAAAAAGAGTTCTAAAGTTCAATGGTATAGCTGGCTACTTTGCAAATTCATGTTATAATTTAGTAACTCAAATTGTGATCACTGTGGTGTGTAGGTGTTTCATCGAAGGCTATGAAATTAGAAGTTTATTGACAATTTACCAATTATCTCCTTAGTTCAGAACTAGGCAGTTACCTTATGAAAGGCTATAAGGAACTTCATTGCAATATAATAGGTAAAGCAAGAATTGTAAATCTATAATACAAGGAATGATCAGATTAGAACCATTAAGAACTGATCATTTGAAAGAGCTTATTTGTTTGCTTTGAGTACTCTTAAAAACCTTTATTAAAAAGTTTAAAGTACTTGTTCATCATATTGTGCTCTAAGGTATTAGAACTTTATTCTTGTTTTTGATAGCAATGGCAAGTGAGTTAAAACAACTAAATTAGCTGAGCTGGAGGCTCTTCTGAGGCTCAGTGAAAATGCAGCTTTTTCTGCACTTAGCTGCCATCATACTTTCATTTTTACTAGCTTGTTACGTAGTTCCTATTATTTCAAAACCTAGCCAGAGTTTTGAATTTCGTTTATGACATCATAATTTGAGAGTCAAAGTTCTAATAAAACAGAAAAACACCTTACCAAGTTACCTATTTCAATGAGGAAACCAAAATGGTACCAATAATGTCTCATGGCTGATGGCTGTAGTCACTTTGAGAGAGGGTCTTCAGCCTGTGGTGAAGTACCTCTGTACTGGTGGGTGGACGGGGACCAAAGATTTGGAGAAATGGGTCAGAAAATAAGAAGAGTTTCTCACGGTGGCTGTACATAAGAGCAGCTCTATTGGTGTCACCTCTGCAGAGAAAGAACAAAACATGTTTTCCATTGTAATAGTTAAAGATTGTTCTCCTCATAAAATGCCAAGTATTTTAACCTAATTTGTCATGAAGCATCATCAGTTCCAAAAGTATTTTTCTTCTGTACAATCATAGCAAAAAAGGACCGAAAGACAAGATACGAATAGATAATGGCTGACAACTGAAACAGAATTGATGAAATCAGAAATATGTTTCTTTAAACAAGCTTTTTGAAATCTTACACAATTAAAAATCAGTTCAAGTTAGGCCAAGGTTAAATATGGAACAAAAATCATAAATAGTGGCTATCCCAAGTAAAATTTTTGCTGTTCCTGTTTGCTCTTCACAGGAGAGGAGGTATGCCAAAATTTCTTGATTTTAAAAAAACAACAAAAAACCCCATAGACTTTTGATCTATATTAGAGTTTTTAATTTAAATTTAATTTTGCTGATTTACAGAAGTAGCTATACATTAATACAGAAAGGCAGACAAAAAGAGGAAATTCTTTACTAAAATAACATCTCAGCTGTAAAAGGTGAACCACCTGGAGCAATGAGTAAATGGAAGTCTGAGAAGTGCATCAGTTAAAGGTAACAGGTACTTAAGATGGGCCATGGATACATCTCACGAGTTTCACATTATATAACATTTTATATAAATGTTTTAGTATTATTAGGGGAGTTGTTGCATGACTAAGCAAGCACAATATAATATTTTCCAAATTTTGCAAAAATTACATTGAAATCACATGAATACAGTTGGAGTTGCATTAAAATGTTTTCTTCTAAGTTCTGAGAGATACAGAAGTGATTAACCTGAGGAAAGTGAGAACTGCCTAAATTGTTTTAAAATTGGTAGCTGAAAGCTAATGGTAAAATGATTAATAGCTTCAGTGATGATTGATCCATCTCCTCTATACAAGAGATTGTTCCAAGAAAATTCATTAAAAATAGTTTCAAAACAAACAAAAAACCCCCTATAT
Organism: Antrostomus carolinensis; assembly: GCF_000700745.2. Lineage (NCBI taxonomy): Eukaryota > Metazoa > Chordata > Aves > Caprimulgiformes > Caprimulgidae > Antrostomus > Antrostomus carolinensis. The sequence continues at coordinate 6,170 of NW_010328220.1, read as the reverse complement.
AAACAAGAGCAGAGTTATGCACAATGGTCCTCTGTAGTGTTTAAAGTAATTTAGAAGGATATTACATGGAAATATGGAACTTTGCACATATTTGATAGTTTTTAGAAAGCTTGAATTTTTTAAAAAATGATTTCTTTTCTCCGTTTCTTTTCTATTGTGGGGAAAAAAAATGAGAAGTGACCTTCTGGAAGTAAAGGTAGAGAGATCTGTGGGGAAAGCCTGGTGAAGTAGTTTCATTTAAAACTATTTAAAGCTGTTTAAAACTATTTCAGTTCTTAAAAAAAAAAACAAAAAACAAAACCAAAACCAAACCAAAACAAAAAAACCTTGAAGCCAGCAAAATGATTACAATTCTGCTGAGTTCTCAGACCCTCTTCTGAGATAAGATTTTCAGTAAAATTTAGACATTTTTCCACTTAGTTTTCCAGGGAATTGAAAAAATAAACTATAAATTTATCTTCCTGCATTGACTGTTCCAGTTCTGGCAGAGTAGCACAGAACTGAAATATACATTGTATTAAAGAACTATTTTCTGTAGTTATATATGAAAATGTTTCCTTTACCTAATTATCTTCAAATATTTCCTTTATTCCAGTGCTTTTCATTTAACTGTTATTAGTTCAGTCTGTTTTTTCTTGTTTGCTACCTTATTTTTAAAGGTAAACGTTATTGCTTTAGTGTAGATTACTATCAAACTCATTACATTTAAAGCAGGAAGCTGAGCTCCAACAGGAGTCTCAAAGGAGGGAAGAGACCTTGCTGCTATATGCATCCATTAAGCAGCCATGCTTACCAAGTCCATGTGCAACAGCTACTTTTGTAACCTTAACACATTTCATCAGAGCTTTCATTCTGCTGACCTAATTTAACAAGAAGGAAATTCAATAACAACCCCTAATATTGAAGCATTATTTCCCAAGGGGAATTTAACAACACTTCTACATGAAATAATAATGTGTGAATAATGGAATATATATACTGGTGGCAACAAGAAAGTGGAAAAAAAGCAACAAAACCACAGAAAAAAGGAAAATATTATATCTCCTTTTCAAAAAACCTAATAATTTTCCAATTTTTAAGGAAACTAATAGTAACCTGAAGAGCTAATTTCAAGTTTGAAATTCCTATGGTCTTTGAGAAGAAACATTTTTAAGTATCTGAGAATAAATCATAGTCCTCTCTCACTCAGTATGCCTGTTTCAAAAGAACATAAATATGAGTTGTGAAAAATAATTTCCAAGGTGGAGGACCACAACTCTTGTTTGTACATGCTCATATAATTCAGCATATGTTATTAATGGTTTATATTAGAACAGATTGTTCTGGGTAGTATTCAAAGTTCACAAATCAAGTAAAACAAGGAAGAAGAGGCAAATGAAACAATAAATAACTTGGTGTTTATTAAGACAAATGGAAGCGAATGCCTGTAAGTTACTGTGAACAGTATCTTGGGGCTAAAGTCCTTGAAAGCAGTGGCTTTGAGAAGTTTGTTCTTTAGCCCTCCAAATGTTGGAGGGGAGAGGAAAATGTTCTCCTGAAAGAATTTTATTCTGAAAAAGACAAAATATTGTTTTAGCTGTAAGAAATCACTACGTTTCATGGGCTTTCCACTCTAAACCCCTGACATTTTATTACAAACTGTTTTAATTAGCACAGGCTTACTGGAAATATCTTAAGTAGCACACCAATATCAAACCAACACACAGAAAGAATTTCTGAAAGTTCTATATATAGCACTCCTTTGAAAAATAAAAAAATATTTAAGTGATAGTTTCAAATCAGGACCTCATTTTTAAAATATTTCCTACATTTTAAGGCTAAGCTTGCATCAGTCTATACTGCAAGATCATCTCAAGAACTTTTTCTATTTAAAAGTTTGCTTCTTGTCATGTCGTATTTCTTCTGATGTGTATGATGTTCTCTTTCACCATTTAAAACACCCTGGAGGACTGGTGTTTTACCATTTCCTCATTTCTAAAACTACTTTGTGTTGGCTTGTCAGTTCTCTTGATAGTAAGATTAATAAAACACTGGAAATTTTGTAAATCAGATTGGGTGGAAAACATTTGAAGCAAAGGCAGCAGTATTTAATGTGTAAGTTTCAGCAATATTAATCCCCCAGTCTATACAAAGAACACACAAGTTTCTAAATTGAAAGGTTTTAATGGGGAAATAGTGGATCATCTCAGGGCACTGTTATTCTTTCTTAGGAAGTGTTTTGACAGCAGCTACCTAACATATTACAAAGTTCTCTTTAAAATATAACTTTTATACTCCGAGCCAGGTTGCTTTCTATGTCATAATGTTTTTTTATTTGCAGTGTTCTGCAGCAAGAATGTTGAACACTAAAGAGTGAATGCATTTCAACTTACATTCTCTTCCTTGTTTACTTTCAGGATTGGTGACTATGTACAGTTCAGAGATGAGTTGCTGGAAACTGCTTGGCTACATCAGCAACTAGAGACATACAAAGCAAGTCAAGAAAAATAAAAGTGTACACTCCATCACTGACCAGCTTGAAGAGCATCAGCAGTGGAGAACTATGACAGTACATCAAGTCCTATTACTTCTGTTGCTCTGGATGTGGCTGCCTCATCCCTGCCATACAGAAATGCTGTTCAGAAGGACTCCTGATCTCAGACCCAAAAGCTTTGGGGGACGTGCATCAGGGAGTGATGGAAAAGCAATTCACCGCCAGAAGAGAGGCTGGATGTGGAACCAGTTTTTTCTTTTAGAGGAATATACAGGATCTGATTATCAGTATGTAGGCAAGGTAGGTTTCTCATTAAGATTTCTATATAATTGTCAAGTTTACTTAACTTTGTACAGAGGCCTAGTTTCTGTGTTTTATTCTAATGTGTAAGAAGCAGATTTCCAGGTAATACATTGTTTTTCTTGCTAGAATCACTAAATTAATATTGCTATTTAAAGTTATTCAGACATGTTTGAATGAAAAAAATCAAGACAGCTTTGATAAATTTGTCTTCTTTAGCGCATTGTTACTACCAGCAGCCCACTCAGTATCTCTTCCGTATCAAAACATAGTACTTTACAACTCATTATAAAATTCTTTGTCAGCTCTTCTCTTTGAATATTTCATGTTTCATACAAGATAATACATTACTTTTCTGTGCCTATTTGAAGAATGCAACTTATTTTGAAGAAAAAGATTATTCCTCTTTAACTCTCCCTGAATTTCAATAAACTGCAGTGAATAAAAACTAATTAACAATGATATTGTAGAAATGATGTGGTAGAAAGTGAACTACAATAGAAGTCATCAGAACTGCACATACGGCCATGTAGTATACTAGATGCATACATAAAGGACAACAGAAGTGTCCTTTAAATTATTTTCAGTTGATGTTTATGTTTTGCCATGTGATTTATTGAAAAATACATAATGCCATAGTAATATTCCAACAGGTACTAGGAATTAATTCATAATGGTAGTTTACTTGAAAGTGGAAGTTAGTGTCAGCAGTAATGGGTACTAGTCAGCACCAATGGTTGGCACTAAACATAGAAATTTCATTTTCTATAATTCAGATTTTCCTTTTTTACATGGTTTTGAACTTGTAAAATACTACAGAGAAATACTGAATTACTGAAAATCACAGAATAGCTGAGGTTGTAATACACCTCTGGAGATAATCTAGCCCAACCCCCTTGCTCAAATCAAGGTCAGCTAGAGCTTGCTCAGGACTATGTCTAGTCAGATTTTAAATATCTCCAAAGGTGGAGACTCCACAACCTCTCTGGGTAACCTGTTCAAATGTTTGACCACCCACTCAGTAAAAAGTTTATTACTATATTCAAGAGAATTTCCTGTATTTCAGTTTGTGCTTATTGCCTCTTGTCCTGTCACTGGGCACCACTGGAAAGAGGCTGGATCTGCCTCCCTCACTCATTCCCATTAGGTATTTATACATGTTAAGGTCCCTGCTGAGCCTTCTCTTCTCGAGGCTGAGCAGTCTCAGTTCTCTCAGCCTCTCCTCATATGAAAAATGCTCCAGTTTCTCAATCATCTCAGGCCTTTTGCTGGCCTCTTTCTAATAGCTCTGTATCTCTCTTCTACTGGGGAGCCCAGAACTGGACACAGCATTTCAGATGTGTCTTGCCAGGGCAGAGCAGAGAGGAAGGATCAATTCTCTCAATCTCCTGGTGATGTTTTTCCTAATGGAGCCCAGGGTGCTGCCCACCTTTGCTGCAAGGGCATATTGCTGGATTATGGCCAGCTTGCTCTCCGCAAGGACCCCAAGGTCCCTCTCTGCAAAACTGCTTTGCAGCTAACTGGGCCCCAGCATGTACTGATGCATGGGATTATTATATTCTAAAATGTTTCTTGAAAGCATTAGGAATATTGGGAGGTTTGAGAATTTATGAATTTTAAATACTAAGTAAAAATTTAAGAGTACAAGGTTATGAATGAGGAAACTGCTTTTTTTTTATTTCCACTTTTTATTTGTTGCTTTGAGTCTGTAATTTTAACACTAGCATGTGAATGATATACAGCCATTTCCAAAACATGTTGAGAGCCTTGTAAATTAGTCCCTATATTTATTTCATACACTTATTAAGTGTAAAGTCATGTCTCCCAAGTGTTCCAAGTATCTAGGCCAGTTCGGACTGATAGCTTATGAAAATTGACCTTGCTCACAAAATAAAAGTGTCACTGTATCAAAACACTATGCTATTGTATTTGGAAGTGTATTGTTCCCAGAAGTCCCAGGAAATAAATAGCTTTGCAGGGCACTCTGAATTTCAAATGATTTAGAATCCTTCAGAAACCTGATTACATTTTTTATTGCATTATTTTTTAATATTTATAATACCAAATCATAAAGTGTGAGTGGTGTCAGATAATTTCTTCCCGTTACAATGAGTGAAGGAAGACTTTTTAGAGGGAAAAGGGTTAACATTTTTATAGGCTAACTAATCTGCATTAGAAAGAGAGATGTTGATAAACACAGAACTACTTTGGCTGAGAGAAAATAAATATTTGTAAATGGAAAGTGATAAGTGAAGATAAAATGGTAAACAAAGTACAGAAATGAGAAGTAACTTAAGAAGTAGTTAAGACTGCACTTTCACCTTTTTTACTCTGGTTTGAGCAACAAAGTTGCTAATTTGAGCAAGCCAATTTAAAATTAACCTGAAGTAGCCCTCTAGTAATTTTCTGACAAGTTTGGGAAAAGTGTAGAAAAAACATGCAAAATTAAGAGTATCATACCATTGTATTTGCACAGGGAGAGTTTTACACAAGGGAAGCAAAAGGAAACAGATTACATGTAGAGCTAAAAATTGATTGTCATGCTAATTAATATTTTAACAGTCTGATAGTCCAAATTCTCAAACTATTAGAGAAAAAAAAATAAATGATGTTTAAAACCATAGTACATAAACTTTATCATAACTACAGTGTTGCACTCACTTTTCCAAAGGCCACCTGGATTGTATAATAGAAATTTTTCTGGATGTTTCCTTTTATCTGATTTTATCCAAAGCCAAAATTATCTGGATAGGTGAGTGGCATAAAATGCTGCCTTCATGCTAATTTCCCTGCAATATATTTTGAGATGGTGTTTGGAATATATGTGAGACAGTAGAAGCACGAGTTAGAACTCAATGATTCACAGTCAACGACTAGGAGATGTTTGTTATGGAGAGGTTTCAGTCAAAAATAAGTACTAAGTGTGATTTTTAAAATTGACAATAATAGTTAGATGAAAAACTTGCCAGTGAAACGATGAGCAGAAATTCCAAAACTGAAGCTAACAGATTTGTCTAGGTTTTATTTACATCTGCTTGCCTTCTGAGCTCCTGAGTGATGTATTTTTTCTTATTTTTTTATCCTGCATCCATATATTGTCAAGGGAACTTGAAAACTGTTGAATATCACATTACTCTTGGAACCAGTGTCTACAACTCACAATGCAGTGTTTTCATTCAATTATTCACTGTTTAAGTCAGCTTGAGAATATTCCACTAGAATAATATGATGGAAATTATGTTCAATGAATGAATGGGATTGTTGTGGTTTAACCTCATTGTCAGCCAAACACCACAGAGCCGCTCACTCACCCTCCTCTACCTCAGGCAATAGGGGAGAGAACTGGTGGGGTACAGGTAAGGAGAGTCATAGGTTGAGATAAAAACAATTTAATAAG
>NW_010328219.1:10145-29556 GCF_000700745.2 Antrostomus carolinensis | reverse complement strand
ATATATTATATTATATATAAATTATATTTATAATCACTTCAAGAAACTGCATACGAACAGCAACTTCAGTGTTAACTTACATAGACATGTTAGCTGTATATTTTGAGCAGTATGTCTGTTTGACTCCTGGGACTTTGGGAATAGTTTCCTATTCAAAGTCATAATTATCAGAACTCATTATTTAATAATTTTAATGTTGTATGTTTTCTGTCATCTGTACATTCTGTACGTAGTGTTGAATCACTTATCTGCAGAAGAGCAAAGCAGTTCAGTTTTTGCAGTTCCCCTTTCTTGCCTCTTTCTCTCCATTTTGAAGTTCTGAAATGCTCTAAAAGGCTCTTCTGGAAAATCAGTTTGCTGTTTGTGTTGGTTTAATGCTTAACACTTGCTGTTTGTCCTTTGTACCGGCAGCTGTGGAATGCTCTGCTGCGGCTGAATTTGTGTGTTTTCTGACATACTAAATAGAGTGAGGGACCCCCTTATGAGAGGAAGAAATTTAGGTTTATTTTTGGTATTTAAATTTTTTCAAAGAATAACATTTCAGGAATAACATTTCCATAGTTCTGTGCACAAAAGTTTTGCGCAGTGTTATACAACTTTTCCTATGTTGCAATTTGATAATTAATTTTATATTCCACTTAGTAAATTTGCAACCATTTTAGAACAGTTTTAAAGCAGAAAGGCTACCGCATTTGTATTGCTACCTGCCTTCTGTGTTACAGGGGAAACTTGAGGTAGGAAGGAATAGAAGTCGAAGTGTGCTAGGTATTGTAAAAGTTAAGCTATATAGTTTATTTTCTTGAGTGTTTTTGTTATTTGCTTACCACGCTGTAGGGAAGAGTGAGTTATCCTGAAAACCTACTAATTAATACTTCTATACTTTGTATGGTATAGCAACGCTGACAGGCCTCTTCATGAACTTTCTGCTTCTTTAGTATATATTTTCAGGAGAGTTGCTTGTGTAGAATCTGCTTTTTCAAAAGGAGTAAAGGTAGCTCAGGGAGGTGTTAGGAATATTGCATGGTTATCGTGACCTGCAGTTGCTATTTGGGAAAAAAAAATGTTGCGAGTTTTTTTGGGGGGATTTTTTTTTCCTATTAAACTTGTTTCAGAAAGTAGGAAAATCATCTAGCATGTGGGATGGTTTTTGATTTTGTTTTGGTTTGGTTTAAATTGTAATTTCAAAAATTCTCTCTCACCAACTTCTAGTTATGAATCTTGCTGATAATTATTTCACAAGGACCATCTATAACTTTGAAGTAGGTACTGTCCTTTTGAAAATTGTACAAGGAGTGATGATAAGTTAGGAGGCAACGGGAGAAGGAAACCTTGTAGCTGTTGGCATGTATCTTGGGACTAGCTGAGTATGTAGCTGGGAGGGACAAATTGCCTAGAGGCAAGGCTTTGAAGAATATTGTGAGAGATGTTAGTTTAATTTAAGTTGGAATTTAATTTGGCAATTGATAAGGGACATTTGCAACACATTGTTAAAAAAGAAAACAAGCTTTCTTTACAAGGAGGTATGCAAAATTGCAAATGGGGAAATTAAAATTAGGTTTTTTTAAAAAAAAGGAAAAAACCTGAATACTCTGAATACTAACTCTGATTGTAATTCCTTTAAGGAATTTAGTGAAATTGCTAAAAATGGGAGACAGGCATTTAAGCCACTGCAAAGAATTCTGTGGGTCAGAGATAGTCTCCTGAGAGCTCCTAGGCCAGATGAAACTTAGAGAGTAGGAGCAAAGACCATGAAGGCAAAACTGGCCATAGAGGAGTTTTACCAGTAAAAGTAAGGTTTGAGCTAAGGGCTGTTAGCAGTGGCTGATAACAAAAAGGAAGTGTATGTATTTGACACGACTGGAAAATTTCTGAAAACTCCTGGTGTGTAAGTGGTGAGGAGGAAAATGTACCATAGACATTAGTTGGTTTCAGCACTGGCTGCTGTAATAGAAATGAGCAATTTGTGAAACTCCCCCCCTGCCCCCGCCGATGCTAGTGGTGACTGGTGTTTGCAGGGGTTGGGAGTGTATTTCATCCAGCACGTGCAAGAGGTTCTGGGGTATAAATAGAAGAACAAATGCGTGGTGTTGAGACACAGAGCTGCTTGCTAATAAGGGCAAGATTGGACTTTGAAGGACCGTTTTTGTGACCTCTGATGTGCCTGTAGGGAGACACTACACACTCGTACAGTGTTCTGAACTAATCAGGTCTGTGCAATAATACCTCTAAAGTATTACAGTGTTGGAGTGAACCTGCCAGGACATTTCAGTCCACAAATGCCTTGTCAGCATTGTCTAGTGGAGCCCTGGTGCTAGGAGAAAAACAGGTTTTAGTTGAGAGCAATTGTAATACAGTTAACGAGGAGGGTGCAGCTTAAACTCAGACCTTGAGGGTAGAGTCCACTGTCAAAGCATTTTCAAAGTCTGACAGAAGATATGAGATAAAAAGATATCCTATTGATAGAGGCTTTCATAGCAGTTAATCAAAGGAGGTAGTTACTATGGAGAACAGCTGCTTATACAGAATGCTTTCAAAGACAAATGAAGAGGTCAAACTGTGCAATGAAGGGTGATGCTGCGCTACCCTTTAAGCTGGAGAGGTGGTTCTTTAACACATTATTAACAGTCCTTCTGGGGTCAGATAGTGGAGAAAAAGTGTTAAATCAAAGATGACCTAGCTTGGAAGTACTCATCATACTCACATGCCATTGAGTTTGGAGACTTGGATGTATGTTGGCTATGGACTGATACCTAGGTAGATTTTCCCTGAAGCCATACTCCATAAATTGCAAGGAACAAAATATTTGGCAGATTTGTGTTTATTCTGTTTTGGAATATCCTCAGAAGTGTTTTGATAGTATGGGGGGGGGAGGAGTAAAGCAAAAATTCAGGTTATCTTTGTGCATTCAGTGACTTAATTTTTTAGCTTGAGGTTTTTTTTGTGTGTGTGTGTGTTTGTTTTTTTAATAGGTTTTATGGTAGGTCACACCTTTTGCTTCCTGTAAACTGAGTTGCCATAGTCTCCTCTCATTATTAGTGAGATGAGTCTCAGTCTTACAACGGAATATGAGAAAGTTTTGTTTCCTATAAACCTGGAGAAAGTATGTAGTTAGTGGGTTCACAAATCAGTATGTTTCAAAACCTGGCAGCAAAGCAAGCAACTTCAAGGAGAGGAACACTGAAAGGCATATAACCCCGGGGGAAGACTTCATGGCAGCATTTGCCATGTTTCTGCTACTCCACTCGTAGTCATCAAAGCTGTCTTCAAGACTGCTGAAAATGTGTTGCATAGATTTTAGTGAGACAGTAAATTAAAAGGGGCAGACTTATACCTGGAATCAGCTGTGGCAGCCCTGTTGCACTATCCCCTATCTCTGGAAAATGAAGTTTACAGTAGTTGTAGAGCACTATTTTCTTGTGGTCCCTAAAGCCAAGGAGAAGGCCTTGTCAGCCCCAAAGGAGCCATAGTTCAGTGTTACGTTTATAAGTGAAATGTGCTTACAGATCTTTTTAACTGTAGGAATTCAACTGTGTGAAAATAACGAGAAACGGTAATTTGTGATGGTGTCTGGTGGTATTGATCAGAGAAGTAATAAACTGGCACCTTTGAGGATGAGGAGAAAGGCCCAGAGCAGGATGGTGCAGTGCAGATCTAGAAGAGTTACCCTTAGTATGTTTGGTGGCAGCATGTCCACCTGTCACTTCAACTACTCTTGCAGTGGAAAAAAGTTGTTCACTATTTTTAAGGCAATATTTGCAACATATCTACAAATTTATTGTGACTATGATGACTCTAGGTTTAAGCCTTGGCTACTTAAAGCTGACTTGCATTTTTGGGTTACCTACATATTATTTGCCCAATATATGGAAAACACTATACATTCAGGTTTACAATGCTGTCAGGCAAATTACTCTATATTTGTGGTTGGTTGTGTTGCATTCTTCTGTGGTTGAGGCAGTGTCTGCGTTGGTGGAGTGTCCTGTTTAGCTGAACCTCTTAAAAGGAGAAGAAATTAATGGATTTGGGAGGGAAATGGTAATTACCTTCAGATAAAATATACTGTAGGTCAGTTAGAAGAATTTCTTTTAAATGCTTGTTGCATGTAGCAGAACATGTAGGCAGACTGGATTACCAGGCCCATTTCGACGGTGGCTGATAGTACGCCTCAGTGTAAGAATGAATTCTTGAAATTCCTCTACTAGTCACTGTGAAAATATGAAAAAATGCAGTGCTTAGTAGCCAAGCAACATAAAGTTGACATCCTGTTATTTGTACTTTGATCTATTATATAAACCAGTTGATTGTAATAGGAAATGAAATAGCTTTTTAAGACTTAATCCCAGAGAGACTATACGTGTTCCAAAGCCAATCTTTAAGGATTGTTCGCAATATTTGTTTTTGTCACCTGATAGAGGAAGCAATGTAATGTAATAGCTGAAAGTGTATATCTTTTCTGTGGTCAGTTATACCTCAGACCATGGAAATGCCAAAAGATTTGTGTCAGTGTTACTACTCTTTTTGAAAAGAGTGAGTGGTCTACTCTGATTTTTAAAATATGGTGAGCCTAAAATTTTTTAAACTTTAAAACCAAGTTTAAAGTTTAAAAAGAACTTTAAGGGAGGTCTTAAAGGACCAAGAATTGTGAGTAGTTGACAATATAATGCTTACGAAATACTTTCCTGTCTCCAGATTAATGGAAAACAGGAGTCACTGTTTGTTTTCAGTAAATAAAAATGTCATATACTGCACCATACAGCAAAACATGTAGAGTAGCAAACACTTGATTGTGAACTACAGGAGATGGTTGCTTTTGTCAGTCTTGAGTGTATGGAAATATTCAGATGTGCTCCAATAAGCTGTATATACCATGCAATTAAAAGGCTTTTATTGAACAGTCCAGGTACTAGTTACTTTTGTACTTAATAGGAGACTCTTCCAATTATGGCTTTTAACCATCTTTTAAAAAACTAATGAAATGGGAATAATGGTGTGTTGGGTTTGTACTTTGTTTTTTGGTAGTGGGGGAAGGGGCCACCTTGTGAGACGCTTCAAAACTCCCCTGGCTCCAAGACAGAGATCCCCCAGCCCAGGCTGAGCCAATTAGCAGTAGAGAAACGCCTCTGTGAATCCATATTTGTGAGGGAAAGGACTGTCTTGAAAAGAAGAAGGTGAGGTCAACCTGGAGGAGTGGCCATTGACTTGAACAAAAGACGACCATCAGCCTAAACGAAGGGAGAGGTTCATTGCCATGGGGAAAGAGGAGGAGGGGGAGGACAGAGAACCTCAGACACCCAGTTCAACAAAATGGAGTAGGAGAAGGCAAGGATGTCCCCTGCAGCCCATGGAGATTCAACGGCGGAGCAGATACCTACGTGTAGGCCATGGAGGACTCCATGCTGGAGCAGAAAAGCTGATCCTAAGGGCAAGTGTGACTGAATTGAGACCCCAAGAGACGCTTGATGCCAGAGTGGGGGTGGGCCCCAAGAGCTGGGGGGTGAGGAGGTGTGCTGGACCCAAGGTCTGTCTGCAACCCGTGGATGTCCCCATACCGGAGTGGGGAGCTGAGCCCGAAGAGGTCCATGACTCCATGGGAAGCTCACTTTGGAACATCTTGTTCCTGGACTTTCATGCTGGGACAAGTGGCAATGGCGAACTGACTGAAGCCCCATTCCCTGTCCCCTGTGCCGCTGGTGGGGCAGGGAAGTAGAGAAATTCAGAGCAAAGTGATTTGAGCCTGGGAAGAAGGGAGGGGTGGGGAGAAGGTGTTGCAAGATGTGGTTGTTATGTCTCATTGTGCTACTTGGATGAATGGCAACAAATTAAACTTATTTTTCTTCCCCAAGTTGAGTCTGTTTTGCCCATGACCATAACTGGTGAGTGAGCTGTCCCTGTCCTTCATCTTAGTCTGTGAGCCTTTGTTGTGACTCCCATCTCATCTCACCTGTTTGGGGGGTTGAGTGCAGGACCACATGGTCCCACTGTAGGTCAAACCATCACAAATGGTTAGAAAAATTGATTGACCAAATACTGCGTTTTATTGTTATGGTGCACTAATGTTACTGAGTCGTAAGTGATTGCTTTAATATTCGTGTACTGCAACATGATATACAAAGATTTGCTTGTTGTGTTACTTGAGAGGTGAAACAGATGATTAAATCACAAATGTAACTGTGGTGTCATGGTATATTTTCAAGGTAAAACAAAAAGAGGGAAGAAGTCTCATCAGTAAATGAAAAAAAAAAGGTTTTTATATGACTGGTCTCATTGTTTGATTCCAGTAAAAAAAAAAGAACAAAAAACCTACTGTGACCTTATTCAGTCACTTCCTCTGAACAATTTTTTTATTAAATGCATTATTGAAGAGCTGAAGTCTGATATACCTCTAGATCTGGATTTTTAGAGTGATATTTGACTCACTAAAAAGTTCATGCAACTGTCTTGCCTTGAGAAAATACCTTTGTGTTGCATATTCAAATACTAGTTCTTTTAATTTGTCATGTCCTTTTCTACCCTACATATTAATGTAAATACGTTGGAACAGATTGCAGCAATTCCCCATAGATTAAGACTTGGCTTAAAATTGTTGATTTAAATTGCACCTCTGAAGGGTTTTTTTTAATATTTAAAAAAAAAAGAAAAATCCCGAACCCAAGCCCTGAATGAAGTGCATCAACAGTTAGGTTTATCACTGTTAACTGTACATCTTGATCATCCTCAGATATGTAGATGGTAAGCTAGGAAAAGTTTCCTTGGTACCTCCATTTAGAAAAAAGACCTTTCCCCCCCCCTCCATGATTACCCTCCCCCCCCTTCACTCCCTAATTGGTCTTCTAGTCATTATGTTAACACGTAAAATTAATCATTATATGCAGATTTTCAGAGAGCATTCTGCCTGTCATGAAGCAGTGGACATTCTTCACCTGGAAAGAAGTGAAGATGGAATTCCCCTTCCACCTGGAAAGAAATACACTTTCAGATTCAAGTTCAAGTTTTATATTCAAATCAACTTCAGACTCGGTTGAAATTTTTAATCGTTCACTCTGAATTTTATTTAATTATGTTAATCAAGGAATAGCTGAAGAATAACTATTACGTTATCCTAATGGCTATTCTATTAATAGCTAAGGGCTAACATAGCACTTAGCTCACTGATGGGGTTTTTTCCTTTTTTTTGTTGTCAAATTGCGTCTTTTTTCCCTTGCTTCTCTTGCCCTGTGTATGGCTGTTCCCATTAACTGAAGTTACTAACAGAGAGAGAGAGTAAAGTGTTTCCTCCCATTTATTCACAGCAGTGGTGTAGTGATGTATTTGTTTTATGCAGTATGCTTCTAGCTATGTTTAACTTTCCTCTATTTTTAGTGATAATGTTTAGAGCTTTCTAAATAAGCCTAGAACCAAATTTCTTCCTCCAACATTGTATAACTCAACTCTTGAAAATTAGCAGAATATTTTCCAATAGAAATGAAATACCCATCTGAGCCTCAGTCTTTTGGCTCAGATATATTTATCTCCCTCTAACTACAAAAGCTTAGATATGGGTCAAAAATGTGCTTGTATATACCATGTCCCTGGTTCATGTGCCTGTTAAAAAATGGAGAAAGTGTAAACTGAGAAATGCTGTTGTCCTCTTGAATACTGAGTTTTCTCTTTGTATTTCTTAGTCTTTTGTTAGCTTGTTGGTTAGTGACTCAGATTCCCTTTCTCTGCTCAAGCTAAAAATTTAGGAGCTTGAAAAATAATCTTTCAGTGTTTCATTAATGGGCTTGTCCTTCCTACGGATGCTTTAAAAATGCATTTTTAAAATTAATGTAACCTTTAATACAGCATCTCTGCTGCTGAGCTGATTGTTCAGCAAGAGTTAGGAAACCGGTTAAGCCTTTTGATACTTGGCTTATCTGAGCAAGGAAGTTGTCTGATTCCGTTTGTAAAATAACCTTGACTAAAGGTAGCCTTTTGGAGAAAGGTTAAAAGTTCTTTTGCATCAGGGGATGTTGCGCCCTTCCACACAGATGTAATGTTTGCTGGAAGTGATTAATATTTGCTTCTGGTGGAATCCTCAGCTAGGCTGGAGTCCTTTCATTCTCATGGTGGATTAAGAAAGAGCCAGGAAGACTAGTCTGGCTGCTGCTTATCACAGTTGGGTGAATACAATCTCCAGCTGTTAGTTCCACCTTCTGACTCTCAAATCCTCTGGTTTTACCTGACTGCTTTTGCACTAAACCTGTGAACTATAGATTTAAAAAAAAAAACAAAAAAAAAAAAAACAAAACTGGCATAGGGAGCACTTGAATTATTTTTTGTTGTTGTTCTTGTGCTATTGATTAGGAAATGAGATTTAAGTGATTTTATTAGAGTCAGGCAAGGGCCAGTGATGAAGGTAGGATGGGCGGTCTAGGATCCAAATGTAGAGTTGTGTAGAGACAGGTACTGTGTATTGCTGCCAGAAGGGGAGGGTTTTGACTTTTGTCCTGCTCATTCTCTGATGCCAGTGGAAGGATGAGTGTCTGAGGACAGGGCCATCTTTTCAGGGACAATACCTGTTTTTGCTCATTGGCTTCACCACAACTAAAGTGTGAGTCTTTTAAGGCAGCTTTAGTATAGTTTTTGACAGGCTTCAGTGCTTGTCAGTGCTGTCTTCCTTTTATTCAAATTTGACAACTAATGCATTAGAAGATATGCTGGCATATCACCTAATTGAGAGTTTTTTATTTGCTTGGTTAGAAAGATTTGCTGAAATAGGATATGCTTGACAGATTGGTTGCAGACCTCCTAGAGGGAGAGATACTATTATCAGCGGTGTAAATGCCAAGTTATGAGTGTATAGGAGAGTTGTAAATACTGATAGATATTCATCACTTCTCAGATTAAGAAGGATTTAAGCCATGATCTCAGTTAGAAACTAAAAAAGGAGATATTGGCAATTTTCTGATGACATGGACAATTTAATTATTCAGATCTGTAGTCATTGTTAAGTTTAACCTGTGTTATTGGATGAGTGAGTATTTCAAACTGGGAATCAGTCTGCGAGCACACAAAATATTGTCTCAATTTATCTGATTGCATTTCAGTTCGATGACTTCAGGAATTGAGGAACTGTTTGAGGAATAAGACAAATATTCTGGGAAAAACACCTTTGGAGGCAGAACCTCCTGTTTGTATAGACTGCAGTTATTTTGCTTTTGCCTCATGGTTTCAAAGGGGAATTGATATGTGATGCTTAGCTTGACAGCCAATTATTTGCTCTCCTGGGATTACTAAGTAAAATTGACTAATTATTAATGAAGCTACTTATTCTTGCCTGTACTTTACAGTAATAACTATTGCAAGAGGTTTGGGACATTTAATTCTTGTAACAAATATAGGTAAGTAAGAAGATACTTGCCGTTTTGCTTCGGATGTTGTCAGACTCTTCAGAAACTAGTTTTTCAGTAATCATGAGTATAAGACCAGGGTATAGAAAGCTACTTCATATAAATTTGAGACATTTTTCAATAGAGAAAAGCAACTAGACAAAACTATTGTGAATTTCTGTGAAATTTGCTTACAGTAATTTTTTATGAAAACTTTATTTCTATGATACAGATAATGGGATATTGGGCTTTTGACTTTGAGATCACAACTGCTTATGTGGTCCTGGTGCATTAGTTCAGAAGTCATTAACACATGATGTGGAAAATGAGATAATGCAAAATGCTGGAATAGTTAATCCAAATTTATGTTCAATAAACAAGAATGAAGAAGAATGAAAGAACAAATACACAAAGAGAGGCTGAATCATCCTCTTGGTTTTGTAAGCAGCCTCTTCCCAGAAGCTGTATTAGCCTGATGACACATGGAGCTTTTGTCTCAAGAGTTCCTATGTTGGTTTAATTTTTAAGGAATAAATGAATGAATCTCACTGTCACTCTCGCAACTAGGAATATTAAATTATAATTAAAAATGCTGCTTTCATAAACAAAACCATTTGAGTGTTAGTGCATAATGTGATGTCCAACCTTATAATAACTTATTTAATTGTAGATTAAACCAGCACTGTTCAAATACATATTAGGATTTTCATATACCACCTACTATGAACTACTGAAAACTGATAGTTTTCCTCTATTTTTTTCCTTTCAAGTCTAGGAGGAGGAAACAATTAATGATCCTGTGCTGTCAAAAAGTTCAAGGCAGAATGCAGTTACGAAACAGTCTTCTGTATAGATATTTAGAGAGTGAAGAGGAGCTAGTGTTGACTCACAGATAGCATAATTAACTCGCACGTAGCATAATTTCCCTTTCTTTTTTCATTCCCCTAGGCCTCACAAAATTGTTTTGTATCTTGAAACATGTTTAATGGAGCTATTAAAAAGTAATATGTTTAGGAACTGCACTGGTATCGTGGGATACCACCAATGAACCAAAATCACTGAGACCAGAGTCTAGTTCTAAATATAGAAAAACAACTTCCAAGAGCATCAATTTTATTCTTTTTTTATTGAGGTGATTTAATATACAGAAGATCTTACTGGCCTAAAATGTCAGTTTGAGACTTTGTGGATAAATTTAGGCTCTTAAAATCAGAGTTTTTCAAATTTTAAAGTTATCTGGCTAACTGTCACAGCTGAAGCAATACTTTGGCCAAAAAAAAAAGGTTATTATAAGAGGTTAGACCTCATAAACTGTGAAGATAGTACTAGATAATGTTATTCATTGTGATGTCATTTTGGAAGAGGAAAAGGTCAATTCAGATAGAAATTCAGAATGTTTACATGCTTATTTAAAAAAAAAAAAAAGTTAATATGGGATGTGGTGATTGTACCTTGATGCTGCTTTTAATGTTTCACTGTTCTTGTAGTAATTACTGAATACAAGTGGGGTAGGTTCTGTGCAGTGTCCAATCTGTTTAAAGATACATGGTGCTTTCTGTTTCAGAGAGTTCTTATTGTTCTGACTGAGTTTGCTTTCAGTATTTAGGCATTAGGGAAGTGGAAATCAGCAGTGTTTTTCTCACTAGGTAGACCTGAATAAAAATGTCAGGCTTTCTACCTACCCATCTTTTGTGGTCTGAAGGGCTGAGAGGTGCTTGTAGTGGGAGGGGGCAGCATCTGCCAAGCACTGTGTTCTGCGTATTTTTGGTAACTCATATTGTGGATTAGAACAACTTGGATTCTGCTACACTTTCCTCAGCTAAAAAGAAAATGAATAGGAAATTAAGTTGTTTTTTTTTCTCTCCCTTCTTCTTAGCAGCACTTTGTTTCCAACTTCCCTGTGTAGCTCAAGGTATAGGTATTTGAACAAGTTGTCACAGGATAAGGTAGGGCAAGAACTTCAAGCATGCCAGTGACTATAGCAACTCTGGGCTCTGTGTGTGCTGCGACAGATGTGGAAAGAACCTAATGATTAAGTTATGTTGAAACAGGATTCAATGGATAGTCAAGGAGGCAGGAACAGAAGCACTGGGAACTGTTTTCTTCCTTGTAGCACAAAGTTGAAGAGGAGCTACTGAGCAGCAGCAGCAAGAGATGAGGGGAGGGCCTGGGACTGTACTTGCTGTGCCTGATTCTACCTAGGGGGTAGTAGCAGTACCCCTGTTTATTTCTGCTGTGAAATGGAGATTGTTTAAAAACATGGGTTTAAAAACCGGTTGGGCATTTCCATAATCAAATACAAAATGGCATTGCCTTGTGGTCTACAAACCAAATTATTTGGGAAAGAAGTCGGTAAGACAAAAACTAACCTGGATAAAGTATCTTTAAAGTTATTTGGAATGCATTGAAAGTCTGAGGAGAAAAATAGTATGAGTTTATGTGATAGTTATAGGTGTCAGATTATAAAATGGTGCCTGTAGAAAGACTTATGGCTGTCCTCTTGTACCCAAAGTATTCAGACATGGGGTGTTTTTTACAGTACAAGATTGATTTGTAAAACACAGTGAAAAAAATTTAAGTGATCGTTAACACATGTTGTTTCTAGATACCTATAATCTCTCCTTTATCAGATCAGTGTGCTTGGATAAGCGAACCGTACAGGAGCTCTACTTCCTCAAGTGCAAGAAAATGTGAGGTGTGAAGAAACAAGTGTAGCAGTGATAGCAGAAGGGGATGGCGTGTGGCTTAAAAAAAAAGAAAAATCAGTCTCATGAGCAACTTCTAATGTGTATGAAAAATTCGGTGCTAGAAAGTCTTGATGTAGCTACATCTGTGATGTAAATTCAGACTTCTGGGAAGGTAATTTGAAGCAGCCTTGTGTCTGGACAGTATTTCATATGAGGATTTGCTTTCAGAGTGTAAATTCATATGTTTTTGTCACACTTGTCATGTTTCTTTTCCACCAGATTACTGGAAGGTAATATTGACTGTTTGCTTCTTGGAAGAGTCTCTGCTGTGCTTAGCGTTTGCAGTGCTTTTTTTGGTACTGCTGCCAGTAGGTAAAGTTTAGACAACTTTTTCTACATAGAAACTTAACGTAACCTTAGAGAACAACAGCAAATTGAATGTTTTTTTTCATTGCCATTTGTTAGCAATGTCGTCTTCCCCTCCTCTAGAGGTCCCCAATCAATTTTATCATGTCTGCACCAAGTCAGTGTCTTGTGCCTTGTTTTAGTTGACTCTTTACCAAAACTTCTTGCTAGTAGCTAAGCTGACTGCTCTTTTCCAAATCAGAAAACATAATTGAATATGCATTGGTATAATAGGTGTTTGAATTCTGTGAAGGACTTTTTAAATTTGGGAAGTGCTCTCCTGTGTTTTGCCTTGAACCCTACAGTTAATTATTGTACCTTTTGTGAAAGAACTCTTCCTGAAGGACTCGGAGATGTGCTGTCAGACAGATATTGAGTGAAAATTTGCCATTGAAGCAGTCAGAATTTTATGTGCAAGATCTTGAAAAGCATGAAGATCTCTACTGCTTTGACTGCTGAGTGTATTTCTCTTATTTGCTATTTTCTGTTTCACTGAGAAACTTTGATTATTTATATTGTTCGTGTAACTGCTGAAATATTTTATTTGGAGTTCTGTTTTAAATTATTTCAAATGTTAGTGGATACTTGCTTTCAAAATTAAAAAGTGCAAGATTGTTTTATCTGATACAGTGGTGCTATGTGCTGGGGAGATAATGAAATGCTAAAGAGGTGCTTAGCATTCCATGTATACTTACTTAATCTGACTGTATGACTGCCAAATGTTTCAGGGGAGTCATCTTTCTGAAGCTTGACTTCTCTAGTGAGCTTTTGGGGTGAGGGAAATGGTCTATGTCGTTAACCTTTGATGGTATGTATTACACTTGACATAACAAGGCAATTAAGTTATTGACAATGCTTTTTTAATGTCAAAGATGTGTGCCACCCAGAAACAAAGCCCCTCTATTTGGGGATATAGATATGTTTCTTTGCAGCCTAGCACAAGAGTGGCAGTACACAGAGCTATACTGTCTGTAGGAGCTTATGGAAATACTGGAGGGTGCACGCCAGCATTTTTCTACACTTGATCAACAGGAGGTAAATAACAGTTAGAAGGAAGAGTGGTTTTACAGGCATAAAAAGCAGTGGTGGTAGTTTTCATGCTATGTGTAACAGAAGGCGTTTAATTAGGTTGCAAGTTTGCAGTGGGGTTTTTGGCAATTTGTTTCTCATCAAGGCATAAATCCCTTTCTTCATGTAAAACTAAAACTAGTTTTGTTTGTGCTTTAATGAGCTACAGTTTATGTGACAACAGTACTGCCTTGATTCACTTATATCTGAATGACAATGTTCTTGGAGAGGAGAGGAGAAGAATTGTGTGTGTTGGTTTCTTTTGTTGTTGTGGTTTTTATTTTTTTAATTTTTCATTACCAGTATTGGGATACCTGGTTTATACCAAATATATATTGGGGTACAGGAGCTGTGTGTGGACTGTTTCTGTGAGCAAATAGGGGCTACATATAGGAAAGGTGCATTATTGCAGGGACCTGTGTCTTTGGCAAACACAACTGTTATTTTACTAGTAAAATATAAGTATTTTCTTTATGTTCACATGTTAAGGATAA
The DNA here is from genome assembly GCF_000700745.2 of Antrostomus carolinensis. NCBI lineage: Eukaryota > Metazoa > Chordata > Aves > Caprimulgiformes > Caprimulgidae > Antrostomus > Antrostomus carolinensis. The sequence continues at coordinate 15,552 of NW_010328219.1, read as the reverse complement.
AGGTAGGTATTAGAAATCAAGGCAGGAGAAGGTGATAGCCTAGTTAGTAGAATTTATTTTACATTATGGGACACACTTGTTTTTGCAACATTTATTGTCTTTCTGTTGGGGATCATCTAGCAAAATTCTTAGGCTTATGTTTGAAAAGGAAAAGAATCTACTGAACACCTCTTCAAAACTGATACATAGAAATTATGTACTTTCTGTCCTACAGCTTAAGTTAATGGATTACCTGGTTAATAAAGTTACCTAGTGACTTACTCTGGCCTTGCTGTTGACCGTGACTGGGAAGGGAACATGTTAAGTGACAGCAGTCGCTGTGCGAGATCCTCCTCTCTGCAGGGTAGTGTTGATGTTTGGTACTTTTCCATTAGCTGGAAGGGCAGATACGGCTGTCATAGCACTGAATGCTTGGCTCTACATTTTTATCTCCATGATAGGAAAGTGCCTTGGAGGAAAGAAACAAATACAGTGCCACATGAAGTGTGTCTTGCAGTGCCACATGAAGTGTGTCTTGCACAGTGTATTCCTGACCTTACTGTCTAGGAGCCCCTGAATCCAAGCCAGCCCACTCCTCTTCTAGTTTCACTGAGCTGTGACTGTATTGTTTGTTCTGTAGGTTGGGTAAGGCACTACTGAATAATGGGATGAAATCTGGATGTTTTTGACCGAGTGTTTACCATTTATCTACTTGCAATTACCTAACTTTTTCTTTTTCTTTTTTTTTTTTTCTTGCTTCATTTTTGAGTAGTTTGTCACTACAAAGGTCAGGAGAAATATAGCAATGGAAACATTCCTAATTTCTGTATGCAGCATTAAGAATAACTGTGTAATTTGTTTCTAAATTTGAAATGATAAGCAAAGACACAAATGTAATATTTTCACAAATACAGCATATAATAGTTTTATTTTTGTCCCTATCCCATCTACATCTCCTGATGTTCACTTTTGATGTGACACGAGGGCAGAGATACTGACTGTAATTGGGCTCTATTCACCTTTGCTTTTTTCCCATCCTCTGTGTCCCAGTTTGTTCCCTGTGACCCATGCCCTTGCTGTGGTACAGATGAATGTAAATATCGTCTTGAGCAATCTCTGTAAGATGAAGTATTGTCTTATTTCTGACTCTACCCTTTCTAGCCTCCACCATGTCTTATTTAAAAAAACAAAAACAAAACCCCAACAAATAAAACAAAACCCAAACCTATGACAAATAGCAGAAATGGAAATCTGTAAGTGAATAAAACTGTCTGGCTGAGCAATGCAAAGTGATGTTAAATGCCTAAGGGTTTTTCCTTTCACCTTTGTCATCTTAATGGTTATCAGGAGCAAGTATTTTTTTTCTAATGAAAACCATTTCTAAACTGTAACATGTCTTTCTAATAGGGGTTTTGTATCATAATGCCTCTGAGGGAGAAGAGAGGAGGGAAATATGAAGAATCCCAGATGCATTCAGATTTATATACAAATATTCTAACTTGTAGAGCTGTAGAAGAAAATTCTTACAAGTGCCAAAGATGCAGACAAATGTTCCCTTTTTGCTGAAGCTTTGCTGGCTGACAAGGCTGCTGCATGTAGCTGCTTGTAGCTGTGGCTGTGCAGAGATGACTGCCCTCTCATGTCTTCTGCCTCCCCTCTTCCTGTATTCAGTCTCCAGTCCACTTATCCAAATCAGCTGGGTAAACAGTTCCCTATACAGTTTTATCTGAGAGATAAAGGTTAAATAACCTTATCACCTGATGGATCTGGGAGTGATGGTTTCCAGTGGAAAGGTGCAAACTCTTGAACCCAGGCTGTTGACATTGAGCAAGATAGTGCAGGGCTTGGACAAACTCCTGTGCTGTCTGCCTGAGCCTGCAGTGGTTCGCACCCCAAAGTTACTGGTTTATTTTTAGTTGGGACTAACTTAAATAAGGAATTCGAAGTGGCAATGTTCTTAAATGTTCTGGCTTATTTAAAGGAGTTTGGTGGGAGGAGGAGGGGTTGAGGGAGGGAAGGAAGAAAGAGAAAAGAAGGTAGGGATCTTGTGAAGCCCTTTCCCAGCACGTCAGCACATGTGGTACATACTGGGTGCGTGGGTAGTGTCTCTCAACTGGGGGACAGCCGGCGATTTGCCTGCTGTGTCTGGTCCTGGTGCACAGGCCAGGACGTGTTTGCTTTGGAGAGATGGAAGGGGTGCCCAGGATGTCCTATTTTCCAAAAGCTGGAGAAATCCTACTTTTTAATGCAAGGCTGTGTCTCTCCTATTTCCCAAGGAAGGCTCCAACTTGAGATTCAGCGATCTCTGACCGCTGTGGAGCGAGTCAGCTCGCTTGATACGGCGAGCAGTGCAAACTTGCATAGACTCTGCCTCCTCCTTTGTGTGCGCGCCTGTGATTGATGTTTTTCATTGCTGATCTTGACAACTGGCACTATAGTACTGGGGTGAGGTAGAGAGAAATTGTCAGATTGCTTAAATCCCTGTGAAGCCTGGCAGCAGAGCTGTGGTGGAGGAAAAGGGAATACAAATAATGTGAAGCTGATTTTTTTTATTTTATTTTATTTTTTTTTCCCTTTCCTTCTGCCCAGCCTGTGTCTTTGAAAATACGAGGGCAACACAAGGCAGTTCCATGTGGGAAAGTTAAGGAATTAATGTGCCATGTCTTAGTGTTACTGTACTGGGGCTAAACAGATGGTGTAATTAGCCTACAGCGGTGAAGAGCTGCTCTTCTGATAAGATAAAAGGAAGTAGTTGTGGGTGGTGTAAGAAGAGTCTTTTAAATTGGCAGGGCTTACAATGTGTTCATACAAATCTATGAAGTGTATGGGTATTATAGTTTCTTTCCAATTGCAGTCATTTTTTCTTTATATTTTTGTTTATTGAGTAGCTTGTAAGGAAAAAAAAATTGTTGAATTATTTTTCAACACTTTGACCAAGCTCATCTGGGAGAGTGAAGGAATCAAAAATAGACATTCCCTTTTCTTGGCTACCGGTGATTGTATTGCTTTGGAGAGATGGGGAAAGAAGTCTCCCTTCCTTTCATTTCTTCCCACCATATGTGTTGGGAGTCTGTCAGAGGATGGCAAGGATCTGTAGGAGGTCTGTTCTTGACTGACCCCACACGTTCTGGGTTTTGAACTCATTCACTTTTCATCTCTGTTTCTGCCTCCCCCTTAACTTATTTTGGTTGGGGTATTTTAAAAAGAACAGGAGCAATTATAAATAAAAGTTACAAGCAATAAACGAGCTTCAATTTGGCTTTCACTGTTTGAGAAAGAAAACTTCATCTGAATGAAAACAGTGGGAAAACAAAGGAATGGCAACAGGAAGAGAAGAAAAAAAAAAGGGGTATATTGGGAGAAAACACATCTACAACTGCATCAAGGTTCAGTCTTAGTTTGTTTCCAAGTCCTTTGAATCACTTTTGCTTCCTGGTGGAAAGATACTTAAGTTATACTTGCTTTTCAAGTCCAGCTGTTCATGTTTTGACCCTAAACCAGTAGTATCTGGTCTATCAATGGGTTAGTAATTCTGATTTTTGGACAGTTTGGTTAAAAATGGTCTCACCTATGTTTTATAAAAGGCATCAAGTTGGTGAGTAGAAACTGTGGCAAAAGCAATTACTTTGCAGATTTTTTTTCCTAATATTTTTCTGTTTTTTTTTTTTTCTCAGGAAGCAGTTAGGTTTGGTACATTGGTTTTATTTGCCTTTGCTGATATAGGCTGCTTTCTGTTGTGCAGTGGTAGCCCCTGTCTTTCTTCAGAGGATTTGGTCTGTCCTGTTTACTTGCAGGAATCTGTGCCCTCCTTTATCCGCTTGACAGTATATATGTTGGATTTTTTATTTTTTCACCAAAAAACCCCAAACCCAGACAATCCTCTGATCTATATTTAAGCCTTATTTCACAAGTCTCCTTTTGCATCCTGTTTCCTGGGAGAGGAAATGGGTGGAGAGGGCTATGTTTTGGTGGTCGTCTGTATTAAAGCTTAAAGTACTGCTTCAGGAATGTTGATTGTTTGTTTTTTGGTTTGGTTTTTTTTTCACCCTCCTCTCTCAGCTTGTAGTCTAAATGACACCAGAAGATAGTCCACAAAGTGATTTAGAAAATCCTTCCTCCAAAGAATGTACCTGCATATTTCCTTGCATGGAAGCAATCAAAATGAGAGGGAATAAAAATAATAAAGGAATGTAAAAGAGTTTTATCCTAATCAATATTTAGCTGTAAATGAACACCATTAGGGCAATAGTTTATACAGATTTTTTTTTGGGGGGTAGCTTTTTCTGTACAGATTAGGTAGCCTTTCCATTAAAAGTGGCTGAGGAAACATGGTACTAAAAGCGATTTTCATGAAGCCAGGATAGGTTTTTGTCTGCACGTCGTGAACGTCTGTTGGGTGTCCAGTGTGTGAGTGTGTCACAGCTGATCCAGGTGATCGCTGGTGTTACAGGACTTCCCACTTTCATCATCACGTTTCCTCTCCCAGCTGTGGGAAGTGGGCATGTGCGAGTGGATGCAGCCTGTCGGCACCGCTTGCTGAGCAAATTTCATCTGGTTCTGAGTGCTCCCAATTGGGCAAAGGGACCAAAGGAGCCCAGCAGCAGCCCCTTGCTGTGGGCAGTGCCAGCCGCCGGCGTTCCTTGGCTTGGCTGTGTTCTCTGAAGGCCTCGCTCCTGGGCAGGTGTGACAGGTTAGAGCACTTGAGGGTAATGGAAGAAGATTTTTAAATTTACCACTCTTCTATACTGACTCCATTACTCCTTCAGGAAGGAATAAAGATTAAACAGATGAGAAGGGTGGGGAAAGAGTAAGAATGCAGTTTTTCTTCCCTGAAATACTGTTTTATTTTCAAGGAATTTTATATAATGTAAATAACATGTTACAGATATTTTTGAAAACTCAGTTAATTCCTACTTTTGGAAAAGGCTTTAACACTGTAGCTGACATTTAGGTACCTAGTTTTAATGAAAGAGAGACAAGGCTGGATTCAGGTTAATTATCATTCCAAGTCAGCTCCTCTTTCAGTTTAAAAAAAGTGTATGTGTGTATAAATATATATTTAATATACATACATGCTCTATGTATATAGTGTGTATATGTATATACATATAAAACCAATTATATATAAATAATAAACAGATGTTGGAGGATGTACATTTCTAGCTTTCTTCTGAGAGGATAGAAACTCGAGAAATTGTGATTGTGTTCATGATTTCTTTGTAAAAAGTTTATCAGAAGATTTAAATAGGTATTTATTGCATCTTTTCCTGTCATTGAGAAGGATTAAAAGCAGAGCTGCCTGAATGTCTTCCTGCTAGTCCTGGTGTCCTAGGAGGGTTTTCCCAGCAGGTATTACCATAACATGTATTACGATGAGTTTCAGGGATTCTGTCCCCTTTGCTTGATCTCAGTGCTGCAAACACTCTGT
>NW_010328219.1:1879-10131 GCF_000700745.2 Antrostomus carolinensis | reverse complement strand
GAACCTGCAGTTCTCAAACTACAGGACAAATTCAGTGCGCCTATTTTTTTACTGGATATATATTAGGTTAAAGAATGTTGTGCCCTTGTTTCAGCTATGGAATTTTATTTTCTACTGCCTTAATGTGTGTAACTATTTCAAATGAAGATTTTTATGAATAAAAATAGACTTTGATTGAGAAGTCTGGCTTTGAATCCTTTCTGGGTTTAAAAAAAAAGCAATTGGAAAACCAAATATTTTTGATTTAGAATTCTCCAGTGTCCAGACGTACAGGAAAGTACTCAGTGACATTACTCTTCTTGCTTGAAGGTGTATGGACATTCAAGGTCAGGTTGGACAGGGCTCTGAGCAACCTGATCTAGTTGAAGATGTCCCTGCTCACTTCAGGGGGGTTGGACTAGATGGCCTTTAAAGGTCCTTTCCAACCCAAACTATTATTTGATTCTATAATGGACATACAGTAAAAAAGGAACCTATTTCTATAATTGTATTCTCTATAAATAATATAATTGCCTGATTAATTTCTATTTTTGGTCCAAAATAATATTTCTAATTCACTGTTTATTTGCCTGAGAAATCAGTGTTTTTATATTGGTGTCTTTCTACTAAGAGGAAGTCTTCAGAAAGTGCTCTATTATGTTTCTCTGGAACTGAAGAAATTATTTAATTCTCTAGAAACTGCCATTCCTTATATCTTAACACTCTCCATATAAGCCATCACCACTCCTCGTGAAACAGAGGGATAGCAGGACCAAGTTTAATTTTTTTTTTTTTTTTTTTTTCTCTTCCATGAAGTGATAGTTAGCAGCAGTTACAAAATCTTGAAGCTGGATCTTGGAGGGGTATGAGAGATAGGAAGCAACAGGAATGCAAAAAAATTGCTTTTTGGTGTGTAACACAACTATTCCAAATAATTTATGGCTCATGAGGCATGTGGTATCTTATCTTCTTATCAAAAAGGGCTACTGAGTGTGAATGTTAGTCATGTTTTATGAGAGAACATGAAGACATTTTTTTTTTTTCCCCTAGAAAACTGAAGTTGTATGACAGTAAAATAAATGTTTATTATTTTGTCAGTTATCTATAATGTTTATTTGATTGCATTTCTGCTTGGTTCCATACGAGGTAAATATATCCTTTTTTTGAGATGCTTTTTTAGCTTCCAGCCCATGGGGCATAACTTGGGATATGAATTGACTTCTCACTGTTGCAGATGACAAATACTTTGTGGACCAGAGTAGGTCCTCTGCAATAACTATATAGTGCTCTTTTTTGTTAGAATTATGCTGTTTTCTCTACCACTGGCTTTTGAACAAGGTGGGAAAGGGTTATAGAAGTTGTTCTATCTGTTGAGTTAATGAGCTTATTGTGAGGTGAAATGCATAGAGTGATCAGAATGAAACCTCAGCTAATCATTTATTGTTTAAATGCATCTCTCAAACATATCTGAACTTAATAAAATCACTTGATTTTAACATTATATAACTGCTGGGTTTGGCTTGGGGTTTGTTTTAACATTCCGCAAAAGAGCCAGATGTTTTCTTTGACAGACTGAAAAAAAATTCAGGCAGCTTTCAAGGTTGAAGCACTGTCCTGAAGTTGATCTGGTCTGGGTTTTGTCATGCCATGCTCTTTGCCATGGCACAAATGTGAAACCACCTGACAGCTTTTGGGGAGCAAATACCCTGTCTGTCATTTTTCAAAAGACAAATAAATCGCTTTGCAAATAATACAAGGTAACATGAGTTTAGAGAGATACTGAAGGGCAATTCCAGAGTCACTTTTATATTTGATGTATTTTTTTCTTTAAATAAAGAGATTAATTGGAGTGGGCAGGGGGGAAGACTACTGACTGCAATAGTGCTGCACCTGAAACGCTCACTGGAACCCTGGATTTAGGCCATAATTGAATACAATGTATTTTAGTAGCTATTGCTTGCTCTGAAGCATGTGTGCAAGCTAGTTGGGAACAAATGTTTCCATGTAGTTACTGTTTTGATATATTTATGGTTGTTTAGTTTGTCTGCTTACTGAGTCTACAGCCCCCCTTAACAGGATGACAAAATTACAGTCACAATTGCGACTTTCTGGTGAAATATATTTGCCTGTAGAGGAAGTGATTTAAATTAAGTGTGATAAATGTCCATCATATAATGCTTGGCTTAGTTCACAAAAATTACGGTGTCCCTGGGCAGCTTTGCTCAAGTTAGTGAGCTGTGTTTGAAGGCCAGGGTGGCCCCAGAAAGTTAGAGGTCTGTTGCAGCTGGCAGGTGTGGACATACTTTAAGTGATACTATACGGCATCCTTACATCAGCGTGTGGACAGCAGAAGAGTTTAGGAGGTTTTAATTTACAAATGTCCTCTCTAGAAATGTACTGAAATTACCTTGGCAGGAATTCCCCAATAGACGGGGACATAACTGTAGGGACGGGTTATTTAAGGCACTTTTAGGGAACTTAAGATTGGTTGGTGATAAATCTCTCATATCTTTAAACTTTACTTCAGATTTAAAGTGAATGCTGATCTCTTGTGATATATACCTTGTGTTCTCATTTACCTCTAAAGATGGATCTCGGAGGAGGAACAGTGAAGCTTTGCCATGATTGTGTATCAAGTAGGCTGAACACTCTGCTTTCCATCCTTCCCTGATAAATTATTTTAGGAATTTTGATTCATTCAAGATACTGTGCTTGTAAATTTCTGGGATTATTGTATTTCAAGAGGGTAACAGGGATGGTGTTGTGTTAATCTAGGACTACTCCGTTTGGCTTTTCTCTAGAGCAACGCAATAGCTCTCAGTTTGACTGGGCTGTCACTGCTACTTGTCGTTCTCGTGTCTGGGGACCTGCAGCAGAGCATTGTCACCATTTCCCAAGAGGCTGGAAAAGGGTAAAAGAGTTCTTGCAGAAACATGGAAAATACCAGCTGGCTGTGATCTTGGGTAGAAGTCTGACAAAATCTCCGAGGTCGAAATGGCCTGAGCCATTTGAATTGCCCTGATTTTAAAACATGCAATACATTTTAAATTTGTTTGTTTGTTTGTTTGTTTTGTTTTAGAACCAATTCATGTTTTTACTCCAATCTAACACCCCCTCCCCTGTAGTCAGTTTGAGTCCTTGAAAAAAACAGAAGACCAGAGCAGGTATGTTGATGCCAATCTTTCATCCTTGACATTGGTGCTTTTTTTTGGGTATACAAATGTAACATAGTCTTTCAATGCAACATCTGGACTGTTTGAAAAATACATGATGAGCCAGCTGTAGGGTAAAGAACTTTATTATTATTCATAGTTTATAAACATTTCAATTAAAATGATGGTGATAATAGTGTGGTTTTTCATCTCTGCATGCACTGAAAGCAGTTGGGAGGGAGCTCTTCATGAGATTGTTGAACTAGTCCATCTTCCCCCATCCCTTTGTGGATGAGCAATGCTGCTGAGCAAGTGGGTTGGAGTGAATGATGGTACCACAGGACACCTATATATTCCAATTCCTCATTCTAATTAGGTTTTAAAGTGTTAATACACCGAATTTCATAAATTAAAAACAACTGATGAGTGGCAGCGAGAGTGTGTGCATGTACTTTTGAGTGTCTTGAGGGTATGGAATAACATGTTATGGGCAGACTTGGAAGTGTAGACAACCAGGGCAACAAGATTTTTTGAGACAAATAAAAAGAGGATGATTCATAGGGGAAGGTATCTGGAACAGAGAATGAAAAGGATGAATCGGCAGGAAAAAAGAAAAATTATGAAGGTTACAGAGATTGCAGCTTTAGAGTGAATGTGAAAGGGATTGCAAGGAAGTTTGGGATGGAAGGGAGAAGAAATAATATGAGAGAGCCAGGTATATGGCATTGGCTTTACCAACAGAAGCTGTAAAAGAACGATCTGGCCTTGCAAGCACTCAGGTAAAGTATTGCCTACCTTTTTAACACAGAAAAGCAAATACTCTTCCCCTGCCTCCTCCTCCTGTTACCCTCCACGCCCCTGTTGTCTTTGTAGATAGTGCACTGGACTTCCAGTCATCCTTAGTCACTGTCAGGATATTAGGATTTCCTTAGAAGCTTTTTTAATGCTTCCATAGTGTCTTGAAAGTAGGTGCACCTATTTATGGAAGTTTTGAAACATTCTCAGGGCTTGACAAAGGGAAATTTGTCATTTAACTTATGTGCGTTAGCTTCAGGCTGAACAAACAATGAAGTGCTTTAACGTTGCGTGTACTCATTTGGTACTAAAAGGCTTTCTTGAACTTAATTTAGACAAGTGTTTAATGCTTGAACTAAGGCCACTTTAAACCTGTAGAAGCATCTGTACAGTTTTAATTTATTTAAGAGTTGTGCTTGGAATTATGGCTTCCATTTTCCAGCTATCTTGTTTGGAGCAGCTTGATGGGTGGGTAGAGTATAGTAATCTTGACTTGAATGGCTGTAGTTTTACAGTGATGCTCTTGCTATTTTTGGCTGGAGGCAGATTTCTGTAAGAGTGGCTTAAAAGCACAACATTGCACATGTTCACATTTTGAATGCTGTTTGCATTTTTCATATTCTTTTTATATCATCATCTATCTTGCAAAACCAAATGCTTTCGCTCTTTTTCAGAGTACGTAGAAAAACTATTTTTAAAACTTTTTCCATCTGTTGGTTTCTCTTATTAACAGAGAAGAAAGACAGTGAGGGAGGCAGAAAGAGATATAGTGGTGCAAGCTTGTATTCAGCTCAACAAATAAGAAAGTTTTTAATTACCTGTACGTGGCTACTTCATTCAAAATTCTTTAAACAAAAGCTTCCTTCTGTTTTGAAGAGCCTAAAATTGTTTAAGTACGTCAGTGCAGTCTTGAATTATATTAGTGGTTGTTAAAATAAGAGGTGAGACTATCCTACAGGTGATTCTTCCTGCCCCTCTCCCTCTCTGTGGGGGAATATGGAAACAAAACTGTTTCTAATTCTTCAGGATTTTTCTTTGTAAAAAAAAAAAAAAAAGTCCTTTTAGACAACATTTCACAACAATTTCAGTTAAATTAATGGCAAACATGCTGAAAGTTCACCTCGTTTTTTTCTGGCAGAATTTCAGAACACTGCTTAGAATCAGGGGAAAGTAAGTCACTAAACCTTTCCAACTAAAATTAGCTCATACTGATTTCCATGCATCTTAAGCCAATATGCATATGCAGAGAAGGAGGAAGCACTATTTGCATTTTTCCTAATTCTGTGTAGTGATGGACTTCATTAAGTGACTGTAATTTCAGTGAGTTGTCCAACACTCAGCCACTTAAGCCTTGTTTTACACTTGAATCAATGACAGAAAACAGAATTGCATGCTTGCTGATGTGTGGTAGCTTTCTCAGAGCTTCATCACAGTGCCTCTTACCATTAACGCTAGTGTGCTCCTTTTGCTTCCCTGGGCGGAGAAAGAGTTGTCTGGGATATCTGGTCCCCACTGTTTCCTGGGATATTTGTGACTTGGTATGTTTGGTGATTTTTAGAAAAGTTCAAGAAAACAGGGTAGGCCCAGGAAGTTGATTTCTTGACAGCAACTGAGAGACAATGGTTTGCAGCAAGAGCTTCATCTTTCCTTTGGTGGGTGGCAATGGGTTAGTCTTTTCACCCCTCTTGTATTGCGTTCCTTGTCAGGAATCAGATACCTTGCTTCTGAACTAGTGAAGCTGTACACAAGAAATATTGCTTAGAAACAGGATGATGACTGAAGGACTGTGTGTGTGTGTGTGTGTGTGTGTGGAGGGGGGGAAGGACACCATTGAGTTAAACAACCTTTGGTCAAGTCAGGCTTTTTATCTTTGGTTATTGAAAGCTAAGCAAGTGTATCCACTATATGTATAGCATGTACGTTGCTAGTCAAGCAGCATATATGGGCTCGAATACTTAAATTGAAGCAAGAAAATAATGATGCATCTTATAATAAATATTGGTAAATGGTAGGACTTGGGAAATTGCATTCTGTTTCTGGAGATGCTTAAAAATCACAGCGTCTTACTGCTTTTATCTAATGCCTGGGAACCTTGATATGAAGGTGGCAAGTGTAGAGTGTGCATTTGGGCATGTTTTTTTCCCGACTATTTGCATTTAGTCAAAATATTTCTGAGAAACACTGAGTTTAAAATTACATGTCTCTCTCTAAACTGGTGATGAAACCTTTACACATGCTGCTATCAGAAGGTGAATTTTAATTATATTTCCTACCTGTTCAGTTTTGAATAGCACAGCTGGGAGGTAAATGGGAGGAGGGCAAATGGGAGGCAGATGGTTGTGTTACAGAAGTTTACAAGTACTCTTAGCTGTAAACTGTTTTGCAGAATTCTTCACATTAATGGTAATGTAAAACCATGTGTAAACACATCACAGCAGTGATGGAAGACTTTTGTTTGAGAACCTGCATCCTTCCATGGTAATGGGGAGCAGTTTCTGTGACTGAGGATAATTGCTTGCTGGGCGAGGGCTTCTTCCATTTCTCCTGTCTGTGTGCCTGGTTTGAAGGGGCTGTGCTCCCCTTCAGATGTTCCTGCTCCAGGTGCTATCCATTCTGGCACTGGGATGACCCCTACCCTAATAGGGCTCTCTTCAAGCACTGCCAGAACAGTCTGGTTTGTTGTAATAAAGTCATGGCACTGCCAGTTGTGTTGTTATTCCTTGACTTTTATTTAATTTGCTTTGGATGTCTTAATGTGTATTCTGAATCACTCTCTGTTCGGCTCAGTCCTTGGTGTTGGGCAGAAGCTACTGAAACAGTATGTCTTGTCACACTGGGAAGATAATTGTATGAAATTATGAAGATGTACTTAAATGTATTCATATGGCCCCCCTCCACCAACCCTTCCTGCCCAGTTTTGTTTTATACTTTTTCTTTCTTACACATTTTTGAAATACAAAGCCTAAAGAAAGGACCAGCAGGGTGCATGCTCATGGAGAAGCAATATATGAGATACAGAGAAGGACCCATTCCAGTCACGTCACAGTTTGCAATACAGTATGCAGGTTGTAGGAATAGAGTGGATCTTTGCTTGGGACTGTGTGCTCTCACAAACTTCAGGCTAGCACAGTATAATTAAAAAGTGAGCGTGTGGTCAACTCCTTCATTTACAAAATAGTGTAGCATTTTCTGCATAGAGCATCCTTTTAACAGGGTGAGCAAACTGAGTGGGAGATTGGTATTCAGTGAAGTTGAGGGTTGTGAAGCCCCTGCTCTCCCTCTGCCAGTCCTGCTGATGCTCTTCATGTTGTTTGATCTGTTCTGTCTGGCCCAAGACAGCTTTTACAGAGCTCTGCTTAGAAAGCATTTACCTCGCACAGACTTCCTCTTATGGCACAACTATACCTGAAATAACACTTTATGTAATAGCGACTGTGGAAGATGGGATTTGTAAACCTAGTTATTTAAGATCACTTGGAAAATCTTCCACCAGTTTTGTGTGATTGTTTCACCATCTGAATATGGAATAGATTCCTGTTAAGTTAAAAAAAAAAAAAAAAGTCTCTCAAGATCTTACTGAACTTCTTACTTTAGGTTTGCATTTGGCTATTTGAAAGTCGGGTGAGGTATTAAAGTTGATGGGGAGAAGAGAAGGAAAAAGGGAAGGAGGTAATAAAATGTGGCTAATTTCAAACCTTGTAATTTAGTTTAAATTGAAACTTAACTGCATTTAAATAAATGGGCTGCCAATTTATTTTCTATCCCCGACATACCAGCCTTCTGCTATTTGCATTCTGTATTAAAGCCTTCTCGATGCTTGAGTCCGACGGCGTGCATGTGACCGGCATAGTGCAGCAGTGCCTGGTTACAAGCCGTTCTTCTCAATGCAGCTATGTAAAGCATTCTGTGCATGTTCAGTAACTTGGAATTTGGCTCCTCTAGGATTAATCATCACAGAGAAAATTCAGGCCTGTGCATGTTTTGCTTTCTCTTATCACTTTGTGTGGAGTGGCAATTCTTTGGGAAGGAGAGGGTACAGGGTATGGATGCTGGAGGAAATGGCTAAGGAGAGGCCAGGGGGACATGGTGCCCCCACAGCTACCTTCCCGGCATGGAGGGATTTAGACTTCCCAGCATGGAGAGATTTAGAGGGCGTTTGGGAATTCCAGATTGCAAGTTGATACTGCAGCAGCAGAAGAGGCTGTTGAAGCCTTGTGGGGGTTTTTTGGGGTGGTTTTTTTGTTTTGTTTTGGTTTGAGTTTTTTTTTTCTGGGTAATCTGGAATTGTGTGTGGATTCTCCTTCTCAGATCAAGTCTGGTCTGGTC
>NW_010328219.1:756-1839 GCF_000700745.2 Antrostomus carolinensis | reverse complement strand
CAAGGTTTTGTTGGCACAGCTCCACTGCTTGCAGCCTTAGCATAGACCAGGGTATCTCCCCCACAACAGTGTCTTAAAAATTGCAGCTGGCCATTGTGTTTTGGTGCTTGCCCTCAGTAGAGCTTCAGACTCATTGGGAAGGAGATGTGAAGCAAAACACTACTGTAGATGATGTTTATGTACAAGAAAGCAGTGGAGTTGAACAGCTGCTATAGGAGAAGGTGTAGCTCATCACACAGAAAAACTGTTTCCTTAAGAGCCAAGAGGCTTAGATTTCAAGTACTGTTTATCCTTGTTTCAGGTCTACGTCCTCCCTTAAGTTTAATCAGTTACTGTGTAAAGACAACTAGAAGGTACTTTGAAAACAAAGGTCATTCTCTAGATGAAAAAATGCACTACTTCAATTTCTTAGTAAAGAAAAAAAAAATTATTTTTGTACTTCATGTTCTCTCAAGAACATTTGCCTATTGAACTTTGCCAGTTCCTGTTCCTTCCAGTTGATTTTTGGATTAAAAAAATATATGTTCAGCTATATTAAAAATCAGGATGGAAAATAATTCTGCTGCCTGCTAGCTTAATGTTTGAGTTTGCTAGAATAGTGAAAAATATCTGTGCTGCCTCTGTGGTATATACTGTATGCTTGCAATATTTTCTAATAGACTTGAAGCTATGGTGAGCTTTTAAAATAATTTTGAGTGGCTAGTAATCTTCTCTAAAAATGCTAAAGTTCATGTGTACCCTGTTGGTATAAATTTATATTGGTATCAGTATAAATTAATACTGCTATCAGTATTTTTTCCCCATACAAAAATAAGGATGCCTTATCTTGGCTTAGCTTGTGAGTTATAATAGCTACAGGGTTTTTTTTTGGTTTTTTTTTGTTTTGTTTTTTTTTTTTTTTTTGCATTTGAGTATTTTTAAGCAGACTTGGACTAAATGAAAGTCCTGATTTTTTTTATTGTAGACTTTTTTTTGAAGCCTCTGTTCTGTCATCTCTCCCTTTCTCCCTCCCTTTGTCCACACTGGCAGTTCATGGCTTTACTCTGTCCCTTGTGACAAAGGTAGTCTTTTTAGTACTTTGTA
>NW_010328219.1:0-698 GCF_000700745.2 Antrostomus carolinensis | reverse complement strand
TCTTTCCCTGCATTTCCTCCCATCGCCTCCAGACTTGTATCATTTTTTCTGTCCTGTGCTGCTTTCTCAAATGTCCACTTTTGTTTATTTCTACACTGTTGTCAGAGTAGCAACTTCTAATACTTCTTTATGTCATGTTAAAAACCAAACACATTGTGTTATATATTAGATACTTAGTTACATTTGTCATTTCATATGAATCATTATTTTATATATATATAAAGAAACAAGACTCCAAGGAATCTTCCTCTTGTTTGGACTAGTTGAGAATTGTGGAGCTTTCTTCAATAAGCAAGGCAGTGATTGTTATCAGGTCTTTTTTTCCAAATACTACATTCTTCCCATTAATTATTTTCCTTTTTTTTTTTTCTTTTTTTGAAAGATTTATTTATTAGATTTGTACTGAATGGAGTCCTTCATCAGGACTCTCTTTGTTAGTCTGCTGCAAAGAGACAGCCTAGTCTGTGAGAACCTGGTTATGGACATAAATTGTTGAGAAGTTTTCCAGTCTTTTAAGAGGATGCAAGTTAGGCTTTGAATGAACTTTTACCTGATGACAGTTAATTTGCTTAGAGACAATAGACTGGCTTAAATGCATCTTTGTTTTTCTGCATTACTCTTCATAGTAAAATTCAAATGTTGTGTTGATTATTTGACCACAGAAGCAGATGATGGAGCCAGTTGGCTTCCAAGAGGAG
>NW_010328218.1:31408-32929 GCF_000700745.2 Antrostomus carolinensis | reverse complement strand
TGACTTTAAACTGGAAGAGGGGAGGTTTAGACATTAGGAAGAAGTTCTTGACTGTGGAGGTGGTGAGACACTGGAACAGGTTGCCCAAGGAAGTTGTGGATGTCCCCTCCCTAAAAGGGTTCAAAGCCAGGTTGGATGAGGCTTTGAGCAACCTGGTCTAGTGGAAGGTGTCCCTGCTGATGGCAGGGGGGTTGGAACTAGCTGATCTTTAAGGTCCCTTCCAACCCTAATCATGATTCTGTATTCATTGTATGGATTTAACCAAGGAGACTACAACTAAGCTTTCAAAAAATTGTATTCAGGATTTTTTTTCTATTTCTTTGTTTCTTTTGTTTTATTTTTCTCATTATTGTCTGGTTTCTCACAAATGCTTTGCTAATTTGATCATGTTCTTTTATTCTGAAATGGATATTTGCCTTCTGTTTGCTTTATTTTCCTTTCTAGGACTTGCTTATGTTTTTGGCTTTATACATCTCATATTAGCAGCAGTTTTACAGTGTTATGCCAATTGGCACTTTGTATTTCAACAGGTTGAAGAGCAGTATGAGGTCTTGTGTGGAAAATACCCACACAAATTAACCATTTACAGTCCTTTAACAACACTTGGTACCTGTTGTCTACTGTACATCAGGAAACAGAATGGTTCTGATGAACCACTGATGGTTGTCCACTGGTTCCCAAGCAATATGAGCCAAGTTCATTTCTGTTGTAGTTCTGAGAAGACAGTAGCTATCCCAGTCAGATATATGTCAAAACCTATCAAAAATAGATGGTTGAATTTTGCATTACTACTTAATATTAAATCTGTTTACATGCTGTGATGCTTGAAATCAAGCCATAGCATTTATTCTGATGTTAGTATAAACAAAAAATGATCATCCCATTTCTTCCCATTTCTGCATGACAAGTTTGGATAAATGCAAATGTAGATCATTTTATACGACACGAAGCCCATGTGATCCAATAGAATTTTTCAGTGAGATTCAGATGAATGGATTTCTTCGAACGAGAAAGAAGATATAGGCTTGTATATTGTCTGTATATTGATGTTGTCTAACTCTGTTTCTATCAAGTCTGTTTGCTACAGTTGTAGAGTGGATGACTCCATGTCTAGGTGATACCGATGCTCAGAGCACAGTGAATAAATTGATGTTCATTTTTCATGTGACTGAGATGATGGAAACAGAGGGACAAGCAACCAGAACTTTCTTTAAGTTTGGCTGACATCCCTAGTTCAGAAATTCTGATGTCTATCTGTACATGGAACTGAGAAATTATTTTAGTTCTCAAACTCTCCAGGACATTGAGGTTTCCCTGTCAGCACTTGAAGAACCTTCTTCCAAAGCAGACCTTGATATGGTTGCCCATGATTTGACTCTTGGAAACAGAAATGTTCTCTTGATTGCTGCAGATTGAGACTATACAAAAACCACAGAGAGTGCAGGAAGCAGTTGCTTATTCAAACAAAGTTTCATGCCAAGAGCTTGTAATGCTTCCCTGGACCTTTTTTGGTATGGTATA
>NW_010328218.1:1879-31336 GCF_000700745.2 Antrostomus carolinensis | reverse complement strand
AGTTCTTACCTAGAAGGAGGTTAATAGTGCCTTAACATACCAAGGACAGAGGTGCTTTTTTTTCAGGGACCAAACCGTGACTAATGCATTGGCTATCAGAGTGCTTATGGCTTGAGCTACTTCTCAATCCCGAGAGACAGGACAGGCTGTACTGGGGCTGCAGTTCCTGCAGCACACCCCTTCTTTACATCTCTGTTGCATATGCATAGCAATGGATACCTGAATGCCTCTTTGTTAGAACAAGATATTAGTTAATCTCAAGCTTATCCCTACATTTCCCTTTGCTAAAAGGATATCAAAATAAGGTATTAGATAAGAACAAATCTCGAAATCATGAGTCAGTTGCTCTTCTGTCTGCATTCAACAGTCTGACAGTTGTTCATCACTGAAATCCTGGAATAAGGTCAGGTTATGTAAATAAAATTGTATTCTTTATGTATGACTGATTTCATTGAGCTTTGAAGGGAGATGGATATAAGGGAAAGAATAATGTTGCAGGGAAGCTCTGGGATAGTTTTCCAGTGGTGTGCTGTGGGTATTAACATTCAGATAACACTCCTTTGCCCTGTGTTCATATGTCCAAAGATCTACTACTTTATTACTTTGACGACATCACTAATTTATTTGAATTTAACATACAGACAAACAAACATATATATATATATGTTTATATATATATATATATTTAGTAAAAGAGTAATTTAATATACAGGGAAAGAAAATGTAGTTTTAATGACAAATTTTAGTTTTACTGAAGTTGACTAGAAAAAAGGAGGCAAAATTCACTGCACAGTTTGAATTTACATATTTTGTGTCATCCTACACTTGAGTACAATTCCTAAAGATGTTTAAATGTTAGTATATTTACTATATTGATTTAACAATTATTTATTACAAATCTTTCTGGATTTAGAGGGACAGAAAAACTATAGAGTACCATTAAAAAAGAGACAACAATAAATTAAATGTAAAATTTGTATTGCAAGAATATTTTTTACTATGAATTTTATGTGTTTTTTATACTAATAACAAAATACACTGATTGTATCAAGCTGGGATTATTGATACACAAGTAGCTGCTTTTAACAAAGGTAAAGGTATTAATTATCAATTAGCAGAAATTGCTTCTAATAAGACTGGGAGAGGGACAGAGAAAAACTGATCAGGAAAAACTGACACAATGTTCTGTAAATTGCTAGTGTGTATATATATATATATATAATTTTTTTTTTTTACATCTGCTTTGGATGATATGAAAAAAGGCATCAGGAACATAATTAGTAAATACATCTATGATACAAACCCTTTTGTTGTTCCTTTAATCATTTGAGGGAAAAATATTAATTCTTTGGAAGATTTTTACACTTTTCTACAAATAACAAATAAAATTAACTAACAGCTCAATTATTTCTCTAATGAGGTAGCTCCCCTCCCTACTGGCATGAATTCAGTTTAATATTTTTTCTTCAAATTTCTTCTATTCTACTATCAATCAAATATCTTTTCAGTGCATAATCAGGAAATCCTAATAGAAAGAAAAACAAGTTAGAGCTGATGTCAACTACAGTGGCTTACTTATAACCACTGCCTGTCATGCATGTAGCCATACTAGTGATTACAGGTTGACTAAGGAAATGGAAAAGTAAGTACTTTCAAATCAGGGTAGTAATAGAGCAGCTAAAGTTGAGGACTTTTATGAACATTTAAACACTTATTTTATATAAGTTAATTACACTACATTTTTATGCATTGTCCTATCCCAGCTGTGTCTTTAATGAACTCTGCTTCACAGCTTTGAAGAAAATCCACACATTAAATTTTCCAAAATCATGTCCTAAATTATCTTCTTCATTCATATTAAGCACTTTAGTGGGTGCTTCTGTTTTCAGAAGTGGTCTTTCCACTGATTTGAAGGATAAAAAGTAGTATTGTATGATTTAAGTGTCAATCACAGTTGAGCAGCAATAACTAGCCAATAGTCAAAGTGAATAGTTCACAAGCAATTGACAGATTGAAATTTGTTTGCTTAAACTATTCTGTGAGTACCTGGAAATAAGAATTATGACATAGATATAATGAAAAAAAAACACAAAAAACCAAAACTAGAAACAACATAGAGATAAATTAAAAAGCTATGATCACTTACTAATTTATTCATAATAAGTATTTTGATCGTCCATAACCAATGTCAGACAGTGCCTATAAAGGAATTTGTTCTCTGAAGGAAAATGACTTAAAAATAAAGTTGACAAGTACATTCTGCACTAGTTAATTTCCTGAGAAATGCATACTTATATAATTTCCTGAAGCATGTGCTGGAATTATCCTGTCTGCAAGTGACAAATGTATGGTTGATGATGGCATGGTCAACATCTAGGAAGAAAGATCACAAAGTACTGTCAGGAGAAAAAAGTTAAGAAATAGTGGTCAGTGCTGCTGTCTACACATCAAGAAGCATCTGAGGATTTACCTCCTGCAAAAGTAGGCAAATCACAACTAATGGAGTCAGATTCTTGCCATTTGTTTTAGTCATTTCTTGAACTGACCAACATTGCTGAGGTTTGGCATCTCAGGTTAAAATAACCCCTGTTCAGAGCCAAAGGAACAGTATTTAAGATGAATATTTATGTCACTATTGCTTACTGTACTGAACTTTATAAAGAGCAGAACCCTACCACTTAAGTAAAAGGTAATAGTTGCAAATTAACAATATTCTGCTCTGCAACTCTATTAAAACTAATAATGACAATAAAAGCATGGTCGTTGGTATCTAAAAGACACTAAAGACTAGCACTTACTCAAATTTTCAGCTTACTTTTTCAATCACATTTTAATAGTTTTGTAAAAATTTCCATATAATCTATTTTTTCAGTAAAGAAATCAACAGGAAAAATAATAAAAAAAAAACAAATTTGTCTTCTGAGCTGAATTGGTTGTTTGGTCTCTCACAAACTGATGCTTCATTTTTCTTGTGTGGGGTTTTTTTTCTTCCTATTATCTTCCATTGAAAAAGAAGAGAAAGACAAAAGCGTTATTGGGATTTTCCTTGCATTTTCACCCAGTTTTCTTACTGTTGTGCTATTTTACAACAAAAATAAGCAGAGATATTAAAAGGAAGAAGAAAATAATTAACTTTTCAGTTTAAAACAGAAAGAGAGAAAAATATTGTTAACAAAAGAAATATTTTCAGTTAATCTTGAATATTCTACTGAATTTATAATCGAAGCCATATTTTTTTTGTCTTAGTTCTAACACCATCTTTTTCCTGATACTGATTGTCTTGGGTTATGTGATATTATTATTAAACCAGAAGAGTCAACTAGATCTGAATATCTCCAGCTGCTTCCAGAAATTATTTTTCCAGAATATTCATCTTCCCTTTCTCTGGAAATAGATTCAGGAATGAGTGGCTGACCATTAATTTCTTATCAACAGAAAGAATGTGCAGGAAATTTGCCTTTATGCAGGAAGGAAACAAATGTGACAAACTCTGCTTCATGGTTCACATCCAGTATCTACAAATCCATTTATCTAAGAAGAAGAATTCTAATTAATATCAGACATTTTGGCCTGAAACTGTCTAAATACATCCTATATCTAATGACAAGTTCCTGTGTTTGTCTCTGTTGAAAAAGATCTTGCTGTACATCATACCCTTGTTCTGAAGAAATGCTTTTTACCCTGACTTTATTTTGGAATAAAAAGTTTGAGAAAATATTTAGCTTCTTGTGGTTCTGTCATATATTGGTTCATCAGCTGAGAAAAACAAGAAAGGGAAAGATTATGAGTGTATTTGAACTATCTTCTGGAAATCAGATCAAACACACACCTTGTAAAATAAGGAATAAAGAATACTCATTTTGTATAAGGAAGTGTGCAGGAAAGCAAACTACCTTTATCAGAGATTTTGTGTAGGATATAAATTAAAGAAAGAATAATATCTCTCATTTGATTGTTCTCTTAAAATCTGGTTTTGTACGTAAAAAATTGAATTAGTACAATGAAAATAATAGTATGGATTATTTATGGATTGCATACAGACCCTTGGTAGGAGGCCCACAAACAAATACAAACCCAGTTATAGCATAACAATATCCTATTTTACAGCTGAAACAAGGCAGGCTTCTTGTATATGTAGATCCACTAGCACAGTTTATGCAATTCAGTGGCAATACCATGCATGCAAAACAATATGTTAAAAATAGCAAGAATCACTTCTTTTTTGCATGATTCAGTAACCACAAATAAGCCATCATTACTGGCAAAATGAATCAACCAGCCTCTGGCCACAAACTTCAAGGGATACCTCAGCAGGTAAAATCAACCCTACCTAACAAAAAGGTGCCTGTCTTTCACCCATAATGAAAATATATAAAATATGAAAAGAAAGTGTCTGAAGCTTTTGCTGTGGGACCTGTCTTATGATGATCCGATAGCCTAAACTTTAAAACCCCTCTAAAGAAAACCTGAAGATGAAAGCATAGTCTTTTATATTGTTTCTGTGAACACATGCAAAGTTATTGAAAACACTTATGCGCAATTTTATTATACATTCATTTCAGGGAAAATAATATCTGGAAAAAGCTTCAAGCTCAACTCCACCATGTATTTTAATAGAGTTTACTTCTATGAATTTTAAAATGAAGAAAGCTTGAGGAAATTCATGGCCATTAGGCGTGATAGCAGGGTATCTAGAAAAATGTTTCTGAAACAATTGGAAATTGCTGCTTTTCCTTAAAATTGCATCTGATATGTATTTCTTTCAACAACATGATGTACGGAAACTCTTTAATTCTCAGAGTAGCTTTCAGAGGTCTCTAACCTAAAACACTGATGAAAAGAACACACTGAAGACAAATGCAAATTCCTTAATAGACATGACATAGTTTCATATTTATGATGAAATTAAACACATGATTTTGTCTGTATTAAGATTCTGGGGATTAGTCCTGTTTTCATGTTGAATTTTCACACTGTCTATCAATGACCTGTGAATAATATTTTGAATAAAGAGTAACTGTAGTTTAGGAAGAAGTCTGTGCTTTTTCTTTCACTCATGCAGGCTGTACAGCTGGATAAAAATAAGCAGCGCTGGTAGTGATAAATAAAAATAAGCAGTCATGGTAATTATTTATTGTTCTTCCTCATACCCAGAATTTAGTATTAGGATCTTGAAGAATAGATTGATTAAAAAAAGTAAAAAAAAAAAAACAAAAAAAAACTTTCAGGTAGTTAACATACAAATTTATTGTAAATGTTCATGATCTTTCCTACTGTAATCATGCAGCTCTGTTGAACTCAGAAAGTTTATTCCAGAGGGTAGTTTGGCCCAATCCATACAGAATATTTTAATAGCTTTAAAAGTGGCCTCTAAAATGGAGTTGTTCTTTCTACTTCTGAGGCAAAAATCAGCAATATGGTAGAGGTTTTTTTTTTCTTATTCTTCTTTCTCTTTTAAAAAATTATGGAAAGATGAAAGATTCCTTCATGTAAACAAGAAATAAGGTAAGGTTAGGTGCAGGTAGGCAGGGACAGAATGTTAATAATGTGGAACTGTGGACTCTGGAGAATAGTCATTTCTCTTCCAAATGAAGATAAGGTGCCAGAGGTGGTTTGTTATGGTGCTCTCTCATAGCTGTAATGAAAGAAAGAGATAAAAATATATATACATTAGTAGGAGCAATGACCAGAATACATTAATGAAGGAGAGGTGATTGACCCAAGAGGTATGATAGTCTCTCTTTTGCCTAAAAGAGGCTAGATTTTGATAACTTAGTAAAATGTTGTCTAGGCAAAATTATATGCAAAACCTGCATGCCCTCAAATATGTGATTAATATATTCATAGGGACTGTAAAAAAAAACAAAACAAAACAAAACAAAACAAAACAAAACAAAACAAAACAAAACAAACTAGAAAGATGGCAAAAATTAGGCATCTATGACCATACAGTTTGTCTCCATACTAGAATGGCTTCAAAACTATGAGATCATCTGAATGCTTCATGTGAAGACATTTTACGTTGTTACAAAAACAGCTTTGGGGGTTTTTTTGAGCAATAGCAGAAAAATATTTTTATAATAAGCAATACCAAACAGCTGTGATGGGAAATATAGCGGAGACACCAGATCCAGAAGCATCTAAAATGGATGATAGCCCAGTGAAATAGGATTCCTTCTTCTCTCTCCTCCTAGCCTTTCTTCCCCGTTCCATGCAGAATGAATCAAGGGATCATTTGTTGAGATTTTCCTATTGTGTGTAATTGTTTCAGTGAATTAAGGCATCAGTAACTGAGGAATGATAGAAGTGAACTCCATTCAGGCATAAAGACTGAAATTATGAGCTTATCAACTTTATCAGTTTATCAGGAGCGGATAAAGGATGAAATTGACCCATAAACCAGCACTATACTGGGGAATGCATTGGATCTAGAATTCAGTTCTGAGTAAATAATTTTTGTGCCTCTGTGTCCTGCATGGGTATAAGTTGGAGATGGCAGTAATAGCTTTCTTCTGTCCGTTGCTGGAATTAGAACTGTCAATGTACACTCTGCCTTTGTACCATGAATAATACCACTTTCCTCAAGCCACTTTCCATGATTTATCAACAGTCTTGGATAACCGGGGAGATTCCAGTTGACTTGAGGTTAGCAAATGTGACACCCATTTGCAAGAAGGGCTACAAAGAGGATCCAGAGAACTACAGACCTGTCAGATTGACCTCAATGCCAGGGAAGGTTGTGGAGCAGGTCATGTTGAGTGTCACCACATGGCATGTACAGGACAACCAGGCAATCAGACTCAGTCAGCATGGGTTCATGAAAGGCAGGTCCTGTTTGTCTAACCTGATCCCCTTTTGTGACAAGGTGACCTGTTTAGTGGATGAGGGAAAGGCTGTGGATGTTGTCTACAAAGGCTTTAGCAAAGTATTTGACACTATTTCCCACAGCATTCTCCTGCAGAAACTGGCTGCTCATGGCACCCTCAGTAAGTTGCAGACGACACTAAATTGGACAGGAGTGTTGTTCTGCTTGAGGGTAGGAAGGCTCGACAGAGGGATCTGGACAGGCTGGATTGATGGGCCAAGGCCAGTTGTATGAGGTTCAACAAGACCAAGTGCCAGGTCCTGCACTTTGGTCACAACAACACCATGCAACACTACAGGCTTGGGGAAGAGTGGCTGGAAAGATCCACAGCAAAAAAGGATGTGGATGTGCTGAACATGAGCCAGCAGTGTGCTCAGGTGGCCAAGAAAGCAAATAACATCCTGACCTGTATCAGAAACATCATGGCCAGCAGGACCAGGGAGGTGATTGTCCCCTTGTACTCAGCACTGGCGAGGCTGCACCTCAAGTACTATGTTCAGTTTTGGGTCTCTCAGTACAGGAAAGACATGGAGGCACTGGAGTGTGTCCAGAGAAGGCAACAAAGCTGCTGAAGACTTCTTGAGAAGAAGTCTTGTGAGCAGCGGCTGAGTGAACTGGTGTTGTTTAGTCTGGAGAAAAGGAGTACCTGAAAGGAGATTGTAGAGAGATAGGTCTTGATCTCTTCTCCCAAGTAACAAGAGACAGAACAAGAGGAAATGGTCTCAAGTTGCACCAGCAGAGGTCTAGATTGGACATTAGGGAAAAAAATCTTCACCAAAAGGGTTGTCAAACATTGGAGTAGGCTGCCCAGGGAAGTGGTTGAGTCACCATCCCTGGAGGTACTTAAAAGATTTGTAGATCTGGTGCTTAAGGGCATGGTCTAGAGGAGGACTTGGTAGTGTTAGATTTATGGTTGGACTTGATGACCTTAAAGGTCTTTTCCAATGAAAAAGATTCCACAATTCTGCGATTCTGTGCTACTATTCAATACTGACATAGGCCCTTGGGTACCAAAACATTTTTACTACTATTTCTACTTCCATCAGCAGGAGTATCACTCAGTGTCTATAACAGAGCAGTAGTGCTAGGTTGTGCTATAAGAGTTCAGTCCAGTAAATAAACAGTGAAACTCCAAGGAATTATGATGTATTATGATGCAATTTATAGATTATAGTCCTTGAGAACGACCTCAGTTTATCACACATATTTGTTGCTATAGGCAGAACTCTTCCAGATGTGGGTGCTTTCCAGTCTCTAGGAAAAGCAGAATTCAATAGTATACAATTCATTGTGGGTAAGGCCTTTCTGAGTGTCATATAAAAACTACTGATAAAAATTCCAAAGCAACTCAGCTGAATGTCAGACCCAGCATGTAGTCGATAAGGCTCAGTTATTCAGTACTGACACAGCATGGCAAAGCTATGAAGACATTGCTCATTTCAGCTTCTATTGCCAAGGTTGGGTGCTTGACAACTCAATCAACAAAGGATGAAAATGGAAGAAGAAATCTGATTCACTGTCTTCTGATGAGGAAGATATTCAGAATAATTCCTTTGTTCTTTCCTTTCAACAGGAGGCTGTTGGGAAAGGATTAAAGAAAACTTAAAACCTTGCCTTAGCAAGACACAAGTCAATATGTAGTGACATCAGCAATGGCAGCAATGACCATACTCTCATCCCAGGAGAAATTAGGTCACTTCAGACACCTCTCTTTCCTCTCCTCTGTGTAATTTTTCTACAATTATTCTCCTCCTGCATATTCCTTCCTCTACCTTAGTCTACTAAATACCCACCTACAGAGTGCATATTTTCCATGTGCCGAGTAAGCAACCCTTCTCTTAGGCAGTGATTTTCTCACTCAGCACTTCCTCCTCAAATTCTTTTGGTGTCAGGCTCCCACCCAGCTCAGTTACTGAAGATAACTATCATCTTGCTATTCAAATCAATGCAAGTACATACATACCTTTTCCACTTATTTTCTCACATTTTGGTCTTAACTGGTTGGGACAGGAGAATAAAGACAAGCAAGGCGCACTGGGCCCATTGCCCTTTGAAGTGAGCTCATCTGCCTAAGTAATGAACTTGTATGTGTGTCTTCTGCCCAGTGAAACATCTGATCAACTCTTTTTGGAAGCAAATGACATCCATATATGTTGAATTATCTTTATTTCTGCTTGAAAAAGTATGACCCATTATTGAATTTATCCTTGTAAAAATAAAGCTGAGTTTCTCAGATGGGGCAAACATTCAGTCAGATCCGACTACAGTTTAAAGAAGGCTGACACCCATTAAGCTGCTTCCAGTACAGAAGGTGTGAGTATTATTGCCAGAGGAGGCAATTGTGTAAAGCACTGACACTATAGAAAACCTGGTCCATTCTGGTGTGAAGTAGTTTCTAGTTCCCATTAAGTGAGACACGTGTAGGCCCCTGTCTCACAATTTTCCTCTAATGCTTTCTAGGTTGTCTACCAGCATAAGAAAGACTCAACATATTTGTAAGCCCAGAGTTGAAATTCTCATTAGCTATCAACTGACAACTCTCCAAAATCCACTTTTATCTGTGTGTAACCACAGTCTGATGGCTGAAAGTAGCTTCAGGCTGTCCTATGTGATAAATCATTGCAGGGCATGAATTTAACTTTGCTTTTCCGTTATAGGCCATACTGTCATCTTGCTCCTACTTATTTTAAATTTTGTGTGTACCACTTACTCAAATGGAGTACACATTAGCAAAATCCAAGCTGCTATTTTTTGTGCTTCTTTACTTCTCTGGCCCATGGTCAGGTCAGCCACAGTGTACTGATGATGGTATTGGAAGTTGGAAAACCATCTGTTTTGCCATTTCAGGCTTTATATGGGAATAAGTGCAACCATCAGAGCCACTGCTTGCACTGCAGTATTTTATTTGTAACATTATGCAGCAGTTGTTTCTCTTGTGGAACCATTTAAGAAAAGGCCACACGTTTCATATGATAACTGCAATGCCCTAGGCACAAAATGGTAGAGTTAAGGGTGCTTTAATGTTTTGTTAACATTACTTCAGAATATTCAGACCCCAAGCATTATTTTCTAATCAAATGCAGCATTGCACAACATGAGAGTGTTTGTGCTTTCGTTCTATCAGTCAATGCATGAACTGAGAACATTCAAGTCCTGTTTTCAAACAGAGATGCATTAGTGGGAAATAGGAGCTGAATGACCCACTGTCCTGTGAAGCCATCAAAAGCTGATTAAACATTTTTCAGTCATCCACAGACCTGACATGCTCTGGATCCCAGTGCATTAAATAAATCTAACTATGACACTTTAATAAAATATGTTAAAGGTATTTATTTGAGGCCAAATTCTGGAAACAACACAGAACATGTTCCAACAATAAAGCTCCTACACCTAGATGTTAACCCCTTCAATCCCCTATGGTTTCAATACAGAAAAGCAGCACCTGTAGTTCTCTGTTAATGTCTGCCATACTTAGAAAGTAGGGAAGCACAGTGACTCCAAACATGCAGAGTTTACTGGTGCTGCAAGATCAGTGAGACATTAGATAGTACAAAAATTTTTCATTCGCAGCTTGCTAGATTAGAGAACAGGGTTTGGATTCAGCCTGTTCATGTCCTTTATTATTCACTGTTCTCAAATACTCATGTGAGCAAAGCTATGTTCCTACAAACATCATCCACAAACAGCAGATTTGAGCACTTGCCAGATGAATTTAATCAGAAAACAAAACCTGTTTTCTGATAAAATGGCATTCATTTTGGGAGACAGCAATAGCTCCTAAAGAACAGACCATCAATATGGGAACAGATACAACACCATGTGACTGGTCACAATACTCAGCTAGTGAATCCTAACTACTGAATGATCAACTAAATGCTTCTGCTTTGAATTGTCCAAGGCTTAATTGAGCTGTCTGCAAACAAGGGGCAAGAATAAAGCTATGGTCTTTCCTGTGCTGTTCCTCAGGAAAGGAAATCCATGAAACACTTTTGAACTACACCAGGATTCAGCCAGTGGAATCCTGGATTATCTTACCAAAAATTAAAGTTGTCCCTGTGAGTCTGAATTACTTTTTACAGAATTTATTTTAATTGCATAGATGTCATGTCACAAACCCATAACAATTCTGGAGTTTGAAAATATAGAGGTAAAAGCTGGGGGATTTACATGGCAATAGATTTTGCCTATCTTATTCAGGGCTACAGGGAACTGAAATTTAGAAAATGAATACTCAATTAAAAATCCCGCACAAAATGTAAAGAAAATATGCTTTTTCTATGCCAATATCACAAAGTATTTACACAAATGCTTAGTGAATTTCACTGCCCTGCTGCTTTACAGAAAGCAGTGTGACAACTTACCAAGAGCAATTAACATCTTTACATTTGTTTAATTCTATTTATGAGTAAAAGATGCCATTCATGGTGTTATTTGTTTTTCAGTCTTTTATAGATCAACCTTTTCTTCTGTTTCTATTTCAGATGGACATGGCTGTATCTTTAAGTACGATATATATATATTTTAATATTCTCCAAAAAATGCGAAGCCTTGTTTGCAATCAATGCATATTTCCCTTTTGTGTAAGAATAACAGATGTTGATAGAAATAGCCATTGGGTTTGTAAAGAACCCATTTCATGTGTCAGAATAGTTGTGCCTCTTCTAGATGAAATGTCAAAAGCAGGCAGATATCTCAATGTGAAATGACCTTAAGAAAAACCCGACCTCACCAAAGATGACCTTTTTCCAGCAAGAAACATTAAAATTACAACCATATTGATGCTTCAGCTTCAAAAATATTATGTATTTCTTTTTTAGTATTTTTCTGTCTTGGCATTCTACATATTTTAAATAAAGATGTACAGTAGTCCACTTTAAACTGTTTCCGTTGAGTTGATTTATGATCACGGGTTTGTTTTATAAATGTATTCATACACAGGGACATGCATAACAATATTTTCATAAATATAGATATACGTATAGACGCATACATAAATATAACTATATACATTCATAAAGGATCAAACAAAATTATCCTAATTTCTCAAGGGGCCTAACATTTTTTTGTGTCCATATTACATTAGTAGAATGTATTACTTACTGTAACCGAATTAAATCTTTTCACAGTATCTTCCTTTTCTGAATTTTTAACAAATCCCCATGGCTTCTCTTTCTTCAAGGAAAATGTATGTCTTATCAAAGTGTTAATCAAACTGAAGTGTCCAAGGTTCTTATAAAGTAGCATTGGAGAAGTATTCACATATAATAGCGTATGTGTGTGCATGTGCCATGGCTGATTAGTGGCATGCAGTTTCTCCTTTAAACTAGGAAAACAAACAAACAAACAAACCAACCAAATAGCAACAACAACAAAACCCAAACAAAACAACAACAAAAAAAAGATCTTTTTCTAAGGACTGGAGATGTAAAATTTCTCCCTTTGCGAGTGACGCAGAATCTCAGGCTCAACTTTTGTTCTAAAGTTCACAGTGATTTGAAATTAAAAGGCTGAAGTTCCTATACACTGGAGATCTTTAGGAAGGCACCAGATGTTCTGTAAGTTCTGATCTGTGTACAGGATGATTAATGAAGTACACAGGGGTTTTGGAGGTCAACAGTGTCAAAAGTTTATCCAAAGTCTGCCCATATAAACCAGACTTTTCTCACAGCCCCTCCTTAGCTGATCTGTACCTCCAACTGCCTCATTCCCTAGCTGCCTCTTTTCACAATCGGTGCTCCATCCTTCCATATACTGTCCCCACCTCTCTGGAAGACGCTCTGCTAACTGAAGCAGTGGGGAGTACTCAACCTATCCTCTCAAAAACTGTGCTGGGAAAGGACAAACACAATCTCAGGAGATGTTCTGTGAGATGGTTACAGAATAATCTTTTTTTCCCTTTTTCCTCCCTTCCCTGTCATCTCCTGGCATAGATATAGAAGAAGAAAAGTTCTTTCAAGTCCTCTCTGTTTAAGTGATGTTTCCTGCACTTATTTATCATTTTTTCTCTCCATTTCAAACAAATAATCTCTGCTAAAATCATTACCAAAATGCCTACAAACTAAACCTTATTTTCTCAGGTATGGTTCTGGGCAGGCACTACTACACAAAGATTTTAACTTGCTGTATTTACTTTGAGGTTGTAGTGAATTGTCATTGTATCTCATGCTGCCTGTGTATGGTTATTGAGAAATCACCAATAACTTCTGAACTTGAATTTCTTGATTTCTTGATTCGATGTATAGTGTCTGCTTTGGTAGCTTCCATTTCTCTCAGTCTCTTAACCTGATACAGAAAGCCTTTATTGTCTTATATGGGGTGAAAAAAAAAAAAAAAAAAAAAAAAGCTGTCAAAATTTGTATTTTATTGTTCCTCTGTATCCTTGAAGGTCTTTATTATACTTAGCTATTTAGTTCTTGCATTCACATTCAGGTTACATGCTTGTTTTGGTTGGTACTATTCTTAGCAAAAAAAAATTCAGGATATCAGAGCAGAGTTTGTTCCAAAATGTTTGCCAGTGGGAGAATTTGGATCTCTCGGTGAATAATCAAACCCAGAATATATTAGAGCAAAAGGACCTGCCCTCTGGCCAGGACAGAACAGGTGAGATGTAAGCAGCCATGGGGAGCCTACCTGGAGAGTAAGAAGGAGGAGACAGCAGATAGACAGGGCAAGAAGCTTGAGGCTACACTAGCATCTTTGCAGAATCATTTTGTTTTCTGCCTAGTTTCATCTCTCTGATTGGATAATAGGCTCTTTTCTTAAAAAAAAGAGTAGGAAATCAAGGAAATCTCAAGAGGACAATGAGACATTTCTGTTGCAAACTTTAATGTGCCAGAATCATATGGTACAAGTACATATATCCCTGTGTCTCTACTCACCATATCCTCACTACCTTTAGCTGACCACTTCCTTACTACTCTTATCATTACTGACTTGCATTTCAGCAGCCTAAGTGATGGCCTGATCAGGCTAGGTTGTTCAGGAAGCCTTTGTGCTTTTAAAGGATGCCTTTTTAGCCTCAATAAAGCCCTGTACTTATCTGCTTAAGCATAGTTTTATTCTCGCCATTTTACTTTGTTTTTGTTCTCCATGATACGCAAACCATCTGTGCCTCTAACACTATGTTCTTGAATAGCCTCCAGGCTGTTTCTGTGGTTTTAAAGTTTTTTACTTTGCCCTTCAGCCTGCTGTTAACCATTTTCCTCATAGTTTTAAAATCTGCCCTTTTAAAGTTTGTCACTTTGTTACTCCTGGGGGAAATTGCCTTCTATTATGTTACAAAACCTAATTGTCCAATGATTGCTGTTACCCAATGGAGCTCAATTTTGTAGAACTAGAAAGCCCTTGAATTTAAGATATTTAAAATAAATTAAGCTCGTATTTAAGGCTCAATCCAGTTTGATGAAGACTGCATCTAAATTTCCATGGACTGTGCTGCTACTGAAGAGCTCACAGAAAGTGCCCACTTGCTAATGATAACAACCTTTTCAATTTCATATCAACCCTGGTATCTCAATAATTTGATTAGACTAAAGAAGAATGAACTGTCTAATGTTTACAACATTTAGCCCAGAACTTAAGAGGTTTGAGTTCAGTTTCTTGTTCTACCAGAGCTTCTCTGGATGATCTTGAGCAAGTAACCACTTTGAGGCTGTGTATTCAGCATGACACCACTTATCTAAGTGAGGTGGCTCCTGGAGTGAACCCTAATGTGCTCCCTTGACTTTGCTTCTCATTGTCATTTGTCCACCAAAGGTAGCTTCTGCTTACCCCAGCTCAGTTTGCCTACAGAATCCATTCACCCTGCCAATAAGCAACAACTACACCTTACCATGAAGGATGCTGGGAAGCACTGTAAGGAGGACTCTGTTGTCAGCTCATCTTCAATCCTGTAACCACATAGCAAGAACAAAAGGCACAGCTGGAGGTTGTCAGACCAGACTTAAAATAAAGTGGCATATTGGAAAGTGTGTATTTAAATTCAGGGCTTTTCAGCCCTTTTCCCTTAGGACACCAAGTACTTGTTCTGAGAATGGCAGAGGTGAGGTGGCCATGGATGTTGCTTGATGCAGGACAGCACAGAAACAGCCCCTGCTGTGGATTGGGGACAGTGTCAGTTCCCAGACTTCCCAGGAGGTGTTAGTTCTCTCCAGAAACAGAAATCATAAATGTCCTGCTAACACAGGGGTCTCCTCATCTCTTGGTATCATGCAAACTGCTCCCCAATTTTATTTTTATGATGGTACAAACATACTGCTTCACTTAATCACGTTGTAATGTGTTATAAGCAACTGAATATACAGTAATTAACCTCTTCCTTTCCTCTTTCTCTAAGTTTTGAAACTTGTAACAGAAGGTTTTGTAACTTTCCCTAATTTCTGTTGATATCTTGCAGTATGTCTGGCAGGCTAGCTGGGTTAGGACATGTTGAGGTTTCTAATTATTACTCTGCTTAGCTCAGGAATTAATTGACTAAGGTAGTAGATTTAAGCAAGAGCACTGCCCTACAAACCCCACTCACTCAGGTGTCCTAAAAAGAGAAACAGGAACATGTACACATATTTGAATAACAGTTACCATCATAAATACAGATTTCCAGATCAGATAAATAGATCTTGCTAGTTTTCCTTTGCCATTCAGCAGTTATTAACAGTAAGATCCAAGGGGTAAGTAGGAGGAAGCTGTTTTGTAAAGCCACCTGAGCACCCCTGGCAGACACAGGGATGTGAAGGGGAAGGTGCATATATGCAGAGTTGAGCAGTGACCCCAGAACATATAAAAAATTGAGCACTATTGTTTAATAAAGTATAAGCCTTTTGTGTCCTCAAAATCAAAGCAAACACCTTATTTTAACAACTATCTTTATTTAAGAAGAAGATAGAATATGGCTAGAAAGGGAGAGATGTGGTGACGTAAGGACAGTTAGATTCATTCTATAGGAATGCTGACGGTCTGCCTCTGTTTTAGTCCCTGAAGAAAGTGCATGTGGATCTTGATCCAATTTTCAGCTATAAATCAGTATCAATCAATTCACTGTAGTCAATCCGTTTGCCATTTTCACTTGTTTTTGGGAGTTACCAGGGAAATTGGCTCAGTTTTCTTCTGAAATTTCTTTGCCTGAATCTTCCTTCCTATAAAAATCTCTGTATTGGAGAGAAACACGGTAACTGGGCATTACATACAGAGAAAAAAAATGGGTAGAGAAAGGAAGAAGGAAAGTTCAAAAAAAAAGAGGAAAAAAAAAAGAGGAAGAGAAATAAAGCAGAGAAGACTATATAAGGCAATTCCAAAAGAAGAGGTGTTTCCCAGAACATTTTGGCCTTGTTATGTAGGCACAACAAAGAAATCTCTAGATACTTTTGGCTTGATATGCAGAGACAAATCCCATCCACTCCCAAGCAGCTGTTGTAACGATGTCCAGAATTTACTGGGGGATAGCAGTCAGAGATGAAGAGAATGTTAGCCAGAAAGGAAAGATGAGATAGAAAAGAGAGAAAGAGGGGAAAGAGAACCTAATACCATTAACCAAGAAGGGAAAATGGCAAACAATTTTTTTTTTTTAAAGAGAGAATACACTTGTTATAGCCAACACAGTATCATCATCTTTCCCAAACTCCTACACAAAGGTGCCTGTATCCTCACATACAGCCTCTCTGTGCGTGTGCATGCACACGCAAACTTTTCTATCTAGCTATCTAATGATGCTCTAGGATGAGAGAAGCCAGGAAAACTATTGTTAAATAACTGCTTTACAGTTATTTCCAGCAATTTCCCTGTTAGATTTTACACCAACTATTCTGACTTGATCAAAGGACCAGGTAACTAAGATGTGAGGAAGAAGAGAGTGTACTTGGGATCTGGAGAAGCAAATGCTTAAGAGAATGTGGGAGAAAAGGAAGGACAAAGCAGGAAGAAAATAGTAGATGTGATATCAAAAGCAGGTGGAAAGAAGATCTGTAATCCTTTTTTAAAGGACAATAATAATTCATAGGATTGAACAGTGAGTTTCAGCTACTTTTCTATGCAATATTCTGAAGAAAACAAACAATGCCTTAATCTTCAACAGAAATCCCCTGAAAACATAGAGTTGTTACACTGCAATACCAAAAAGAAAGTATAACCTTGTGTTACTTCTGACTGTCTCTCTTCCAGGGCAGGACTTACTGCAGGTGTAAGCAAACCAAGTTATAAATATGAAAACATTTGTATTCTACATGACTGACCTCTTCTGTGCTATGAAGCCAAGTTAGGAATTGCTGGATATCTCAGGCTCTTGGTATAATAAGCCATTGGTGTCAGAAGAAGCCACTGATATTGAAAGAAGAAGAAGAAACATTGTCACACACTGGAGGGAGAACTGAGAAAACAACTGAAAAGGCAAGAGAGGAAGAGTCTGAATATAACAAATGCATACTTAGAGCACCATCATGTTATTTCTATCACATCATGGCTTTCTCATGCAGTTTTATATATTAATGCTTCCTTAGGTTGGGATTTTTAATCTGTTCTGCTCCATCGCACAGTTATATCCACCCTGAACTCTTGAGAGTAACTCTGTTTCCCTTAATATCTAGCGTAATTCTCCATTTCCTTGAGACATAGCCAAACTTCTTCTCTAGTCTGCAGCAAAGGATCATTTCATTCTATTGATTTATATTTTCCCACCCTGACTCTGTAGTCAGTTATATCAGAGCTCTTTGGCCAAGCTCTCTCATTTTTAGTTTAAAGGTGCTGATGTTAACTCAAAGATATTTTTATATTTTTATTTTATATCTAATAGTGAAGATGTCATTAGCCCCTGTAGGTAAAACTCCGAAGACCCCTGTTCTCCACTCCTAGATGTTAGTGATGTGACCTTGGGTAAATTATTTAATGTCTGGATTTTTTTCTTGCCAGGATAACTCAGAAGGGACTCCAGTGAAATCTGTGGAATTTTGGTACCAAGAAAGAAATTTGAATGGCAGACTCTTGCTCCCTTATACTTCAATTTTCATCTCTAAAGTGGGTGTCATCATTGTTTCCTTCTATTTTGAATTTGTTTATAAAACATTGAAATTCTCCTGTGAAAAGCACTCTACTGATAAATTATTCTATAACATTGTTTCTAGAAAACCATTCCCTACCCTTTATGGTTACCTAAAAATAATGTCCTGGAAAGTGGTCACAATTCAAAACATTGTCCTGATACCATCTTACTGATGATGCCTGAGAGTTTTCTTTAAGGACAGTGCTCAGACAGAAGGCAGAATGACAGCAGTGCACTAGATATATTGAACTCTTTCATACTCTGGGGTTGCATATTACTGCATCATAAGAGATCCATGCTGGGGCAGACCGTATCCATCTACTCATGCCCCCTTGTCCACTAGTAGACAATCTTCAACCCTTACAAAGAAATGAAAAACTAATAACATTGACTTACATTTATTAACTTTAGCATGGCATGATGGAGTGAAAATACCTTCGTGATTTCATGAAAGTAGAGAATTAAGTGCTCTAGTTGGTAGGACTTTGAAAATGAGAGCAAAAATGCTGGTTTCTTTGCTTAATCCTAAACAATTTTTTAGGGAAAAAGACTTCATTACATTGGAGTAGTGCAGTGACAGTCACATATACAGAAATGGAAGGTGGGGCTAGTTGTGATTAGTTGGGGAAGGAAGGTTACTCTATATTTTTGGTGTTAACGTAGAAACAAGCTGATCTGGTTGACATAGTCAACCATAAGGATGACTGAGATTGGCACTTGAACTTCTGTTTTCCTTTATGGAAGAGTAGCCAATTTTTCAATTATAACAAAATAAAGAAAAAAAAATAAAGGAGGGGCTGGAAAAAAAAATATAATATTCAATTTATTTTATCTCAAATGAGGCCACTGAAAGACTCTTTAGCTCTCAATTCATGAAGTGAACACTTGGGAGCTAGGGGGAGTATTTTGTGGAGGGTTTTTTGTCTTTTTTTTTTTCCCTAAAGTTTTCTAAATTATATCCAAGGAAAGTCAAGCTACATTTAAAAAAAAAGAATGTGAACAGCAGCCTTTCAAATTTATTCAGACTAATGAGCTAGTCTAAATTTCGAGAATACTAATTCGCAGAAGTCAGTTCTGTGGTGGGAGAAGCACAACAAGGTTGTCACAGCCTGTGAACAAAGTGAATTGGTTATATGACTGACAGTAAAGATTTCTTTTAACATCAGTAAAAGGAGGCTAAAGTGACAGGTAAGAGGACAGATACAGAATTCTGCAGCACTCTGAGAGTTTGTGTACTATTACTAAGGGACAAGTTGACTTGATACCAACTTAACAGGCTCAGCAGGGGCTAATGGCAAAGGGATGGAGACTGTAAGTGGGTGTAATAGGGCATCTATATGGTATCAACATAAGCATGAAAACTATCTAGCTGGTTTTGGCTGAGGAAATTAATCATATTACCTTTAAAGTCAAGCTTGTCTTTTAATCTAGGACCTGCTCGGTACACAATATTTCACAGGAAACATGCACATAATTTTAGTCACTTTTACTCATCTCAGAAATGAATTTAGCATCATCATCACAAGGCAGCTTATATTCAGCATCAGCTCTGAGGAAATGAAATACTGAAGCAAAACTATAAATGGTAATCTTAAAACCAAAGGGCTATAAGCAGGCATGCAGCATTTAACACGCTGTACAATCTGCTACCAAGGACGCTTGCATAGGAAAAGATGAAGCTTCCACCCTTTTCTTGTGCATGGCAGGTTCAGTCTAATGAGTTGCTAAGAGAGTGTTAGTTACTGCACTCAGCACCAGATAAATTAAGATGGGGAGATATCTTGCCATCAGAAATAATTCTACAGTGGGAAGAAATCCTGCTGTGCTGAAAGTTGACCTCTTGGACAAACACACCGTAATAAAAAGTGCTATTTGCTACGAGCACATCGGGAGTTTTAAATCATCAAACTAAAGTACCCCAGGCTCTGACAGTAAAATTTTCATTCAAAGAAGGGCTCAGCTTCACAACACAATAAATTATATATGACTAGGACATATAAAACATTTAAAGATATACAGAAATTCACTATATTTGTGTTCAGTAGACGAGTTCAGCTCTTGAAGTACTTTTTTATGTTAGTCTTGCCTATTCAGATGAAGGCAGGGGACTCTTTTTCTGAAAAAGAGTAGAAACAAAACAAACTGGCCATTTTCCACCAAGTGTTTGAGTTTAATTGCTGTATGGGAGTTTATTGTATATGGTGTACACCTGTATGCAGAGATTGTGGATGATATGCACCTAGATGGGGAGATTTAATTGCCCATTGTAATAAAAAAATGAAGGATGTCCAGAAAATTTTAGGAAAATCTTGTAATAAAAATATAATCATGGTGGTGGACAGGGTTTGACGTGTTACTGGGTGGGATATAGAGGGGGAAATGATTCCCCAGTAGCTGTCATAGAATGAGATAACCTCCTAGTGAGGCTGGTTTTAGGCTTAATTGCCAAGGGAAGCACACTGCTGGACTCACTTAATGGTCACACAACCACTGTCCCCACCATAGACCAAAAAAACCACCACACTTGGTGCTGCTTCCACCACACAAAGACATACACACACACAAAACTAGGTTATCTGATGCAGCAGCTTTGGGGAAAAGGTTCCTCTCACCCCCTGATAGCAGCAGGTACCAGACTGCCCATCATGCTGGCATGGGCAGAAATAATTGGTGCTGAGAAGCCTTGAATATCCAGAGAAATTAGGAGAAGAAGGTGAGGAAATAAAAATATTCAAATCAGGGAAAAGTCAGAAATAAAGTAAATATAGGAGAGGAAAAACTGTTTGTTTAGGGCCAGTTCTCCACACACTGGCAAAACTTTCCTGGATAAAAACCAACAAGATTTGGACAATAGACTCTTTTAGAGCATAGATGAGCTCATGACTTGATTATAAATCAAGGGCGAGGTCCCTCTCCATGGCAAGTTCATGCATAACATGTCTACATAAGGAAAAACAGAGGAAACTTCTAGCCATCTCTCATCATGTGAGCCAGAGGCAGCTAGGACCATAATGTGCTTTTCTGTGCAGGACATGCTTGCTATTGTGTTCCCAGCTGGAAATGTACCCAAACCAGAAACATTCAGATATGCTCTGGCCCTCTCTGTCGGAAGCAGGGAAATAGAGTATAATGGCTTTGGGCTTACCCTGTAGATGTAGGGTTAATGCCCAGAATCCAGATTGTTAGTAACATATGGAATATACATGTAAAGTACTAAAAAAATAAAGTAAAAATCCAAGAAATATATTCAGAGTGTAAGCTCTTCCATAGTAAGCAATGACTTTTCTCCTGTGACTGTACTGTGCCCCACACAATCATATGCAGCTTTAGATTGTATAGAAACCAGTGTAATAGACACTAACACATAATCATTGTCTAGCCTTCCTAAGCCCATTAGCTACCTCCCAGGATTAGTTTACAGGAACCTGAAATGTGATTTATAGCTAGGATTTTAAAAGGGGCCTGTGAGTGTAAGGGTGTGTCTGTACCAATCCCATAGCTACAAGAGAAACAGCCTTTTATCAGTGTGTTGGTCTATTTTTCCACATATACAAACCCTCAGGTGCTCACAAACCACTGACTTTCAGCTCCCTTGGGCTCTTTTGAAAATTTTGGCCTTATGTTTAATCTGTTAAGTACCATTAATATACAGCCAGTTCTTCACTGCTGGTCTTGTTAGTTTTGGGATATAAGCTCAGGTGAATTTACATCAATAGATCTTCATCACTTTACACTGAGGTCTGCCCTCATTTACCAGAGGCACCCTGATTTTTGGGAAGAAAGTCTGCCTAGCTGCCCCAATGCAGCCAAACATGTCCTTGGCTCCTGCTTCTTCTCTTCTTCCCATTCTCTCCTTCTTATACATATAGGACACTTGACGCCTCACTTTTTTTCTGGGGATGAAGAGCTTAAATCAAAACAGACAAACAGAAGCAGACTATATTCAACAACTTTTTTTTTTTTTTTTTAATGAGAAAGAAGTTTAACTGTAGTGTCTAAGTATGCAGACAGATTCATTCATGTGTGCACAACTCTTGCCAAACCAGCATTCCAGGGCAGGTATTCAGTTAATCACAGTTTGCACAGGGACTTCAGCCAAACCCTCAGGTAGCTTTGTTATGTTTTAGTCTTTTATTTGCTATAATTCAGTATCCTCCACCTGTGGTCTCCAGAACCTACCATAATCAAACTGGGAGGCATGATAAGCAAACCAGCTATTTACTCTCTGATTTATTTTCCTTTTTCTTTTTTTCCTTTCCATTCTCTCACATTAATTTTAGTATTGTGCCCAATCTATATAAGACATAGGACATCGTAAATGGAGGAGAAGATATAGACACTGCTAAGAGACAAAGTTAAAGAATCAGTCTTTATGGTACCATAAAAAATTTTTGTTACTACTTATTCCTTTTTTTGGAGGGAAATAAAAAAATAATAGATGTTATCAACAGGGATTTCTGCACCTGAAACATCCACATTAGAATAAGTGGTGAAAAAATGTTGATGGATAGCAGTATTTCAGTTGTCTTCAATCTTTTCTGGACAATACTAATAACAGTATATTCTGAAGGCAGAGCAGGTAATAGGACAAGACACAACAACCTCTACTAATCATGTACCTTATACCACAATAAATTGTAAGAATTCAAAATTAATTAAAGATTTGGGAAAGAAATAAAGTATTCTAGAAAGATTACTTCACACACACATACTCACACACAGAGAGACAAAGAGAAGAATTAAGCTTGAAATCCACTCCACTCGCATTAAACCCAGATGTTTGGACTTCGTGCAAGTGAAGTGTGGAGCAGCTGCAGAGAGGAAATCCAATCCGAAACTGCAAGCCAAGATGAATGTGGGGCCTTTGTGTAGCTTCAGTACAACTCCCTTCAGAACTGAGGGGCAGAGGTAGCCTGTCTTTGCAGCCTCTGACTGGCATCTGCCTTCCTCTCCTCCATCAATGCTGGACCCTTTCACTGTACCTGCAGGTACCTGATGGGTTTCAACAATCTCATTTAGGATACATTACTCTGAACTGGCTTCTTCCACCAAAATTCATTTCCCACATATGCATTCAGAGTCAAATTTTATAAAAAAGAATGAAAAGTTGCTCCATAATAATTTATCAGAAAGCAGATTGTTTATAAAATGTAATGAAGTATTTATCCAGTTTTTGTTTTGCATCTGAATTCTGAAACAACAATAAAAACGTCTTGCATCTCTTTTGAAAGGTTCAGCGTCTCCAGTATAACACATTCCAGACTGACAGAAAAGGATAAGGATATTTGTATACATAGATATAGGTGATATTGATATACAGCTGTAGACACACACACTTATTGCATTGTTTACATAATTTATTTCTCAGCTGAATCTCTTAAGGGTCCTGATACAATGCAATAACTCCCTTATTCAGAATTCTGCACAGTTTCCAACAGTACTTAAACATGCTTTAATTTTATTCCTGGAAATCTTGAAAGCATTTAGAAAGCTCCTACTCTCTCTTAGAAGAAGAGCCCACAATATGAATATGAATACTGGATTAACTATTAAGGCTAATGTAATGTGTTAATAATACAGCAGGTTCACACTGCTAGTTGCTTTTAATAACACAGCAATACATTGAAATGAATGCTACCTGGCAGAAATTGTTTTCATGGTCTCATATAATCATATTTAGAAGCTACTTTCAGACTGCATCAACTCAATTCAAATTTTAGGAAAAAAAAAAAAAAAGAATCTTTATACTTACATAGTAACTTACATCTGAGGACCGAGAAGTACTTTAATTTCATATAGTATTAACATAATACAATAGTCTTTTCACATTCTCTTTTATTCGTATTTGACTTCTTCCTTGCCTTTTGTCTTCTCTCTCTTATCCATTGCCTATATACAATTATACCTGCTTCTTTTATCTATACCTGTATAGATTAATTCCTTTTGATATGTCCATACTGCATGCACTTGTATATCTAGAATGAGTTCCTGCCTTCAGATTTATATCAACTAAAGAAAAACAAATTCTAGAATTAAAAGAAAAGCACACAAAACCCACAACACTGTTCTATATCTTAAATGTGCTTCTTTGTAGTTTAAAACATCAAACCTCATTACAGAACAATGGCTGAGATTGTTGGTAATTATGTTTTAGAAGAAATATTTTAACTTTCCTGACACAGAAAACTCTCTCATGGTTGTTTTTTTTTTTTTTTCACGGCCCAGGCTGCAATTGTTGGAGAGCCAAAGGGTGGGGAAGTTCTGGGAACTGATTGGAGAGCAGAACTGACACTGCCCCACCAGTCCTGTTCTTCCACTGAGCAGGGTCTGATCACTCAGAATGCTGTCAGCTGCATCTGGGGATTTAGC
This sequence comes from Antrostomus carolinensis, assembly GCF_000700745.2. Classification (NCBI taxonomy): domain Eukaryota; kingdom Metazoa; phylum Chordata; class Aves; order Caprimulgiformes; family Caprimulgidae; genus Antrostomus; species Antrostomus carolinensis. The sequence continues at coordinate 7,076 of NW_010328218.1, read as the reverse complement.
CTACAGAAGACATTCCATGTCAGCAGGCACCTGCCTGTGACCAGAGAAGTTAGACCTGAAGTCACACCTGAATTGCCTAGAAGTTCAAAAGGCAAGTTGGCCATCTTCATTATAGAAGTTCTGGGAAGTTTGGGTAGAAAAACAACTGTTGTGCTCAGTTGGTTATTTTATGAGAATTTCCTTGTTTGTTAAGAATCTGAACAATGAACTTGTGGATCAGGTGAGTATCTAGCTAATTCACTACATTTGTATACACTTGGAGTACTGCATCCAGTTCTGGAGCCCCCAACACAAAAAAGACATGGACCAGTTAGAACAAGTCCAGAGGAGGCCATGAGGATGATCCGAGGGCTGGAGCACCTCTCCTATGAGGACAGGCTGAGAGAGTTGGGGCTGTTCAGCCTGGAAAAGAGAAGGCTCCTAGGAGATCTTATAGTGACCTTCCAGTACCTGAAGGGACCTACAAGAAAGCTGGGGAGGGACTTTATACAAAGGCAGGTAGTGACAGGACAAGGGGTAATGGCTTTAAACAGGAACAGCATAGGTTTAGATTAGATATTAGGAAGAAATTCTTTACTGTGAGGGTGGTGAGACACTGGAACAGGTTGCCCAGAGAAGTTGTGGATGCCCCCTCCCTAAAAGTGTTCAAGGCCAGGCTGGACAAGGCTTTGAGCAACCTGGTCAAGTGGATAGTGTCCCTGCTCATGTCAGGGGGTGTTGGAACTAGATGATCTTTAAGGTCCCTTCCAACTCTAACCATTCCATGATTCTATTAATAAATAACCAGCAGTTAGAGAAAAAACATCTCACAGGAATAAAAATTTCCTCCTCTCTTAAATACTCAGAGATTGGCCTAATTTCTACTTTTACTCCAAAACCTGTTTTTTAGGGTAAGATTACATAGAAGTAGTCTTGTTAGCTGTATACATTACATAATGCTTTAAAAAACAATTTACATTTTTGGCCAATTATGCCTCTTGTGACTTTAACTTCTGCTGTCTGATCAATAATGATCTGTTGTCAGTTTTCTGTTTTCTCTCCTCAATAGCTTTGAATGTCTTCTCACTTTCTTGTAAGAAATAATAACTAACAGCAAAAACATTTTATTTGCTTTTGGGTGGTAGGGAGTGTCAAACACTATGTTACACAAGCAGTCACAGGTGGTGTGTTAATTCCTACATAACATTTAGCTCTTAATTAAAAAAACAAAAACAAAACAAAAATACAAAACAAACAAAAACCCAAACAAAAACAACAGTGAAAAGAAAGAACTCATGGAGCCTAGAAAGTAATTATGGAATATGATGTCATTGAGAATCTGTTGCAAGAAGAACCTTAGACTTTATCTTGAAATTAGAACCCCTTTTTTGAATGTTAAGGAAGTGGGGATAACAAGACTTCAGATCAGAATATGTATGTTTAAACAAAATATTAGGGGTTTTTGTAGGATAGATCCAAAACCAAGAGAGGCATATTTTTCTCATCCTACTTTTCATTTTGAAGAAATGTTCCAAGAACAACTATTCTCATGAGGTTTTGGCCCAAGATGGTAGGAATCTTAGGAAAAAAACAATGATCTCACAGGACCTCTGACATCCAAAGCACAAAAAAATCTCACAAGTCAGTTTGTGCCACATGCCACTACTTAGGGCCAGAAATCTGCTGAGAACAATCTAGAGAAATGTTGGGCTATTGAACAACAACAGCAAAAAAAATTCCAGAGCTGCTTTAGTCTCAGGCTTAAAGTCTAAACCTGAATCTGACCACAAGACGGGTATGGTCTCCTCAGACTAACTCACATCTGTCATCAATGACCAACTCTCACATCCATCGCTGATGATAGAATGGCTGGGAAAAAAAGGCATTTGAAGAAAAAAGATGGCAAAAGAGCATCTTATTACAAAGCCGCTAGTATATTTTCATATCTCAATAGTTTTCATTATCAAATTACAAATGATGACATGAAATACCCAGATCTTTATTGTGATGAGATGTCTGGGGAGGTAGGGGGCAGGAAAAGACAGTGTGATTGTAGAGTTATAGTGTGGTGGATCTGATTTTAAACAGCAACTTTGGCCAGCTCAGATAATTACTGTCTTCAGTTTTGTGGCCAGCAAAGGCTGATAGAGTTAACAAATGCCACTAAAATTTACACACACAGTATTATGCACACAGTTACGTATGGATTCAGTTTGAGCCATGTGAATATTTATGTCTATACCCAGAAGTAAGGTACTTGACATGTAGTTGACATTAAATGCTATCAGATCTAGGTGGGTCTGAAAGTTATAAAATGCTATAAAAGGCTTTCGTCACCAGGTTCTCTGGACCAGAACTTCAATAGGTATAAACTGTCACATATTTCAGTGTCTATTGTATACCAGCTCTGAGCCTGGCCTTACATATTTATTGTACACAACTATATCCCCTGGTTATCAAAAAATAACACCTTAAGATTGAACAATGTTGTCAGTTTTGGAACAGCATTTTCTATAATATTTTGGAATTTTGCTAAAGTGAGAAAATAGAACACGTAATACTTTTTGCCAGATTTTTAAGTTATGAGTAGAGAGAGGATCTTAGAAGAAAATAGAATATTGCTCACGAGTGCAAGACAGTTATTTATGACGTGATTCCCTTCAGCCTTGTAGAATGAAAGTGGGAGTAATAAAATGTGGGCAGAGAAGTGTGCAAACTGTTGCATCCTCTGAATTCATTGAAAATGACATGTAAAAGTTGTTTGAATGCTTTATTATGTGTGGATATCCTATAAAAATGCTAGTCTGGAAGCAAAAGCAGCCAGAGATAAAGATGAGCATGATGGGGTTGACACTGCAATTAAACATGAAAACCTCTTTTTATGTAACACATTAAAAATCATGTTTGAAACAATAAACAGAATGAATAAAAATAGTATCACTGTATGCATATTATGCATCTATAAAAGTAGAACACAAGACTCGATTGTAGTGTTTCTGCAGTGTTTAGTTATTATAAGATATGACTGTATTGCAGGAAAGTTTTGCAATAAGATAACTTCTAGGTTAACATACGCCCTTAAAAAAGTCAGTGGAGTCTCTAATGTTCTCAGTTCAGCCTTATTAGGAGCTCTTAATTCTCTTAAATATATTACAAAAGAAAAATAAATTAGGATAAAGAAAGGTCAATAAAGAACAAATAGACCTCTCTGGTAACTTAAGGAAAAAATCATTTAAGCTCCTGGATACCACTATGCTTTGACCCTTTGTTGTCTGGTCCCCCTTTTCTCCTTTGACCTGTGAAGAGCTCATTTACTGTGTCTCTGCAGGTGCTTTATCTATGTTCTTCGCCATACCACCTAAGACATTGGAACTGTTTCTCCAGAAGAAGCCAAAAGGACAGTCTTAGAAGGACCTGGGCTCAGACCCTTATGTGGACGAGTTAAAGAAGAAAGCACCCAACAGGACACAGCTAAAATTACATGCAAAATACCCCTTTGAACTAGTAGGGAGAAACCAGCATATGGGATACCTAACTGGGAAAGCCCACGGCTTAGCAAATTAACCTGTGCACAAACAAGATACCTTCTTCCTTCTTCAACTGAAAGGACAGATGCCTCTGACTGTAACTCTTACTATAAATACAACCTATTCTTGCTCAAGTGGCATAAAAACGTAGAGGCTGATTCCTTTATATGGTGTGGGACAATTTTGCAGCCAACTTAAGCTGGGACACCAGAAGGGGTAATTTGTACTTCTTCTATCTGCAAATGTCTTGGGTGCAGCAAAATGGGAGTAGCATCTTAATTCTCCCTCTGCCCCCCACTGCTACACTGAGATGTCAAACAACATGAGTTTCAGAAGGCAGGCAGAACATGCTCTATAATCAGATATGATGGCTCTGTGTCATCATGGCCTTTTTGACCCTCCAGAGTGAAAAACAAATGTATGCAACCTCGAATAGATGTGGGATACATTCAATAGCGGTACCAGAAACTCTATGTAAAAGACCTGATTTGCACATACAGTTGATTCAAGTGATCAATTTTTAGACCTACTCCTCATATAATACTGTCAGAAAAAATTTCATTCCCTAGTGAAAAATATTAGTAAACTGACTTTTTTCCTTGTTTACAGTTTTCCTTTGAAATTCTTCCATCAGTATCAAAACTACCCTTAGTCTTTTAGCAGAAATGGGAATTTTGAACAAAAAACAATCTTAAAAAAAAAACCCAAAAGAATCTGCCATTCAATGTAAATCCATTATCTGAGAGAAAAAATAAATATATATAAAAAATACTGCTTTATAATCTCTTGACTGGCTGCAGTCTTCAGCCATTATTTGACTGTTATCATTAATGCTTTTGTTATTAATAGTCCTAGTTGTTTCAAACAAGGAAACGTTTCTTAAAACAATATTGTAGAACAATATTTAATTAAATGAAAATCAATAAAATCTCTTAAAAGACATCCTATAATAGAAATATAGAAAAGAAAGGGAATGCTGAGAAGGTTCATATTGAATTTTAAAGCCCATCTGACTTTTGTGTGACACATAAGAACATTGTGTTGTATGCAGCATTTTTACCCTACACATTGGTTTAAAAATATTGTGTTTTAGCATTTTTAATCCATTAAAAATTTCATACATTGTCATGCACATTAATTGAAGCGGATGTGAATGAAATGCAACCCTTGGATTTTATTATGTGAATTTAGTTCGGGAAAAGGAGGAGGGAGGATGGGGAAAGAGATGGCTCAACAAATTGTCGTGGATTTATTTTCTTCATTTATATTAAGTTACCCAGAATGAAAAGCTGCCCAATGGATGTTGGATATAATAGCTAGAGAGTTTAATATGATTTCTGCTGCAAGAAAAACTGGACTAGATAAAAAAATCCGTATCTTAATGATAGGTAAATAATCCTTTAGTATCTCAGATATACATGCTACAGGCAGGAACTCTCTATTCATGAAAACTCTTTTATTCTTGTATGCCATTACTGCAGAGATATTGCTATATTGGTAGATATATTCCTACACTGATAAATAGACTGCATAAACAATATGCCCCCCCATAAGCAAGATAATGCTAGTACATTCTAGCAATAATAGCTCCCCTGCAGGAGGCTAGATTTTTCCCTTTTTCTAAATGCTAACAAGAACTGCTCTAAGGTTATCCATGTAATGAAAAACAGGGCTAAAATAAGTGTGGTGCA
>NW_010328218.1:0-1868 GCF_000700745.2 Antrostomus carolinensis | reverse complement strand
TTCCCTTGCCTCTTCCATCTCAGGTGATAATGCCACAGATTTCTTTATCCCCATGTACTCTGATGGCATGTGTGTATGCATGTGTCCAGGTGCATGTGTATAAAATATTTTCTTATTTAATAAATAAGTATGTGCAGTTCTCCAACGTCAATAAAGTTTTAGCTGCCTGTAAGATCCCTGCATATATTGGATAGCTACTTCATTTCAAAGACTCTGATGAAGTCCATAATCCAGGGGAATGTAGCACAAGTCCCTGCATGATAGACTGTAGGGTAAGCTGCTAAGAATCACTTGCAGCTCTGCATGAAGCCACATAGTTCTCTTTGATAGGTTGCCCGACCTGAGAAAGCTGAAAATATGTCCATTATTGTGAAGACTGTTGAAAGAATACTGGATTATTAGTCTGGCTAGTGACGAGATCTTGGAGACTGATTCAGTTAATGCATGCTGGTAACCATGTTTTTAAAAAGGAAGATGCTTTTATTTTTTAAGTTATTAAAAGACTCAGATTTTTGGATGGTAGGTTTTTAGCATCAGAATTTACGTCTATTTTTAGAATAGTTGTCTAATTTCTGAAGGACCTACACACAGACACAACATACTAGTGTAAAGGGTACTGTATTGTGGTGGTTTGGCTGGAAACTTTGGTTTGAATCTTCCGCCACATGCCTTGTGTGCATGGGACTTCATCTGGATCTTTGGGTAACTGCTCATCATTCAGGTTACTATAAATCACTTCCAGCACAGCTAATTCTCTCAAGCACTGGATGCCTTTCTGTATGTTGTCCCACTTGCTTAGATTACACAAAATATCATCCTTAAAGTTGAAGCTTTCTTTCACCCTTGACAGGAGTCGCTTCCAGAGGTTGAGAGTCTGTGGCTCTCTCCCAATTGCTTTGTCAATGCCCCTTCTCTGGCAATAGAACCCAACTGCTTGGCTTCCCTGCTGTCTAGTTCCATGCTGCTAGCCCCATTGTTCCAGCATCGGAGCATCCAGGTGGCAATGTGTTCATCTGGATGATGGCTGATATCCTTTCATATATCTCACAGCTCACTGAGGGATAGAGATCGGGTGATTACCTCTGGTTCTGGCTCTTCTTCAGGTTCTCATGATGGCCCCGCTTCCTCCTCATCCTTTGTTAAGCGAACAGATTTCTTTGTGTATTTCCTCTTTTGTATAGGGGCAACTGATACTGGCACAAGTTTTTTGTCTGGTTTATCTGTCCTGCTTTTCACTGAGGTTTGAGTAACCTCAGTAGGCACTGAGGTTGGAGTAGTTGTAGCGATGGCTGTTGCAGGGGTTGAAGTGGCCACAGTGCCAGTCGCGGGAGCTGAAGTGGCCGCAGTGCTGGTCACGGGGGTTGAAGTGGCTGCAGTGTCTGTTGAAGGAGCTTGAGTGACAGCACAACACTGACATCTGCACCAAGCACTAGTAGCAGATCTAAACAACATCACAACCTGACACACATTCAGCAACAGGGTGATGGTTTGAGCATCCCAAGGGTATTAAAAATTCTCAAGAGCTTTTATAAATGATTTGGAGGAGAAGGGGAAAAAAAAGGCAGATATCCTCTCCTTGTATTGGCTGTTCCAGGAAAAAGTGTAATTGGTGACCATGCTCAACATACAGCTCCCAAAATGTGGGCAAGGAACTAGCTTGGTTTTGCCACCTGCCATCACTGCATACAGATACAAAATCGGTACCACTACCCATGATTTTATCATACCAACAAACAGTACCCCACAGCATAGCGCAACAAAAGCCTTAGTCAGCAAAACAGCATCTCTCATTCCAATCCAACGCCTAGAAGTGGTGAACCATGTAGAAATAGTGGCACACAACATGTATGGCAAGTGAGGTGATACAG
>NW_010328217.1:19612-21155 GCF_000700745.2 Antrostomus carolinensis | reverse complement strand
GCCGGTTCCCGCATCCCACTGATCCCCGTGGGACCTGAGCCCAGGCTGGCTGCTGCCACAGCTCCGCACCCCAACCCGCTGAGCCTGCACCCCGCCCACAGACACGCACCCTTCTGGTTTTCTTCCCCCTCCTACTTCAGAACAGTTACTTGTTATCCCGTTCCTGGCCAGGCAGGGTAACTCCCAGGAGCTCAGCTCCTGCTGGAAGTGCTGGGAAGGAGAGATGAGCTCCTTGGTCCCCTGCTGCTGAGTCACACGTGGAGGGACACGTTCACCCCTTCCCACCCCAAGGAACGTCACAGAAGTGGGACAGCAGCACATTGGGGTCTTGTACAGGGAGGGGAGGGTCCCACCTCAGCTGGAGGATGAGGATACAACCACCTCGGCTTGGCTGAGCTGAGGAATTAATCCCCAGGTGAAGGGTCAGCTGTAGATCAAGGCGCTGTGGGGTGGCACAGAGCAGGCAGCTCATCTCTCCCTCGCCCTTCCCTGTCCACAGGGTGCTGCGATCCCATGCAGATGCACATGGAGATCCCAAGATGTCTCCAGGGAGCGGTGGGTCTCTGTGGCTCTGGCTGGGGATGAATCCCCACAGTGGGAAAAGTCCCTCTTGGGAGGAACGAGCTGCTCCATCCTCTGGCAGCAGTTTGCCCATTGCAGCACCCAGCCTCACCCACATGCAGCAAGAGGGACGCAGCTCCCACAGCAGCTCCCACATGGATTTTTGAAGTTTTCCCTTATGCCTGCACATTTTCTCTACTCCTCCTTTGGCTACAAGCTGCTTGGTCTCTGCTCTTCACCAGGAGAGTCCAGTTTTCCAAGTGTCCAACCACCACCTCCTGCACCAAGACCAGCAGCTCTCACCTGAGTGGATCAGGAGGATGCAGGATGGGAGGACACAGGACAGGAGATCATCCCTTCACATGAGATCCCTTCCCAGCAGCGATGCCAATGAACAGTAGGTCAGTTTATCTTCTGCAGTAGGAATTGGGGTGTGTTATTAAGAGAAAGGAGATGAGAGCATCACCCCCAGCGCTGCCTGTTCCTCGCCTGCCATCCCATCTCCTCAGCTCTTGTCTGGTCTTGAGGCTGCTTCTGCTGTGGCTCCTCTCTAAGCCTGTGCTAACAAGGCAGCAAGCGGCCTTGGCTGTGGACACATTGTCCACTGCTTGGGTTTCCTCCAGGCTCGACAGTCCACAGGGGAATAAGCCAGCGCTGTGGAGGATGGGGACAAAGGCTCAGCCCTGCTGGGTCTCCTGCCAGATCCAGCTCAAGGTCTGGGTCAATGATCAAAGGGCTGGAGCAGCTCTGCTGTGAGGACAGGCTGAGAGAGTTGGGGCTGTTCAGCCTGGAGAAGAGAAGGCTCCAGGGAGATCTCATAGCAGCCTCCCAGTACCTGAAGGAGCTCCAGGAAGGCTGGGGAAGGACTTTTCATAAGGGCAGTTAATGACAAAACAAGGGGAAATGGGTTTAAACTGAAAGAGGGGAGGTTTAGATGAGATATTAGGGAGAAGCTCTTCACTGTGAGGGTGGTGAGACAGTG
>NW_010328217.1:0-19539 GCF_000700745.2 Antrostomus carolinensis | reverse complement strand
AACCTGGGCTAGGGGAAGGTGTCCCTGCTGATGGCAGGGGGGTTGGAACTGGATGAGCTTTAAGGTCCCTTCCAACCCAAACCAGGCTGTGATTCTGCAGCTTATCATCATTTAGAGACCAGGGAGTCTTTCAGGCAGGTTCTAGTGAACCATCCCTGGAGTCTCTGCTTCCACAGAGCCCCATTTCCCATCCCCAACAGTCTGTTAACTGGCATGCAATGTCGAGCATTTGCAGCCAAGAGCTCTCCTGTAATCAAGACTGGAACCATGAGCCTCACTGTGAACACCACTTTCAAAGGCACCGTTAACCCCAGCACACACCAGTGCGCCAGGAAGCCTGGTGCTGCGGTTAAACACGCTATTGAATTCTCACCCAGGCTGGACACAAAGGACAGAGTTACAGATGAGGAGGTGACCAAGAAAATTGTAGAGATAAAACAACCTTCCCTGTAGCTCAAGGACACCGGGGGTGGGACAGCAGCAGAATGTCCTCCTAGAGCAGAGCAATGGCCTGGAAACCCAAAGAGCTGCTGACTCCCACCATCGGATGGTGCACAGGGCTCAGAGCTCTCCCCCAGCCCTGCACACGGGGCAGTTTGAAGTTGAATCACACCTTGAGCGATGGTTATTTATATTCCCCTTGCTCAGTCCTTTTCTAATATCAATATCTCCAGTTTCTTTTTCATCTCAGACTTTTACCATGCAGGATTCTCAGACAGTAACCTCAGCCAGTTTCATCAAACTTCAGTTTGTTGGCTTTTTGGAGGAAATGGGTTTTTACCTTCTCCAGCACACAGAGAAAGAACAAGACAGAAAATTGAGAGATTAATTTTCTCCACTCTCTCATTATATTTTGTCCCCCATCCTTTTATATTATTTAGGCCATATATTTTATAATCCATTTCTTTAATACTTTTTGGAAGTAAATCAACCACACTTTCAAAAAGCACCTTCAGAAACAAAATCCTTACTGTCTGTGAGATATAAGCATCTAATGGTACCTGTGGAGATGGACACCAAACCCGTGCTCCTCTGTCCATCTGCCAAGGCTGGCAGGGTCACTGTGATCCAGAAGACACTGAACTCCATTAGCATTGTACCCCAGCTGATAAACCCAACCCCACCACAAGTCCTCACCGACAGCAGTCCCTGGACTGCAAGATGAGTAGAGGTTAAACACTCATTATTTTATATTTAGAAGGGAGAGGAAATTGCAAAGTCACACTTGACTGCTGGAGGAGGACGGTGGGAGACTAGAAAACCTGAAGGAACCTGAGGGAACAGTTCATGCTCTGCACACAACCAACATTGTGCCATGAAAACAATCCAGCTCTGTGACGGACACAGTTCACTTGAAGCAGAACAAAAGCAGTTGTCAGCTTTGTGAGCTTATCTGCCACCATCCCCTTTCAATCACTCAGAGCTGAGAAACCAGCAGCGTATGAAGCAACTCCTGTTCCAGAGGAAGTGGTAAATTTAGTCACTGGGTTTTTTTTTTTAAGACACTTCTGCATTTTCAACAGAAATTACTAAGTCTTAAACCTTGTAAAGCAATGCTGTGAGGCAGATAATCCCCTCCGGAGCACAGCCTGCCTCAGGGCAGCAATACAGTCAATCTTAACTAGACCAGGAGAATAAAATAAGTGCAAATGCCTCAGTGAGCTACAGGCTCAGAGCTGAATTTCAAAAGATACAGTCACCTGGAGACAAAGGAGCTGCACAGAAGCCAGACCATGCTGATACCTCTGTTAAGTGTGTTTCATTTCTCCACTAGTCATTATAAACACTGAATTTTATAGGCTGAGCAACTCAGCTCCAGCATGACATGCAGGCCTGTGTAGTTTCATGGCTTTAAAAAGTGATTTGCTTTTAATTTCTCCTCCTAAGATCTGGCTCAGCAGATTTTTGCTTCACTTTCTACATGCAGCCTTCCACCCAGCATGCTAAGCACTGCACTGCGAGACGTCTTTGTACAAATCTGAAAAGGTAACTCCAAATAATTCTGGTCATTTGCCTTTGGAAAACTATGACCCACTAAACAGACAATACAAAAAAAGACATTCGGGTTAATTGCTCTGGATTAAATGCCAGGCAGACAGAACTAAGAGTCAGCAGGATAAAATTGTTCATCCTCCAAAATCATCACCTCAAGGGAACAACTCCCCTGAAAGAAGCCCAGATGAATCTTCACATCCAGATCTTCAGAACTCCAGCTCTTCATCTGTCAACTTTAATAAACATTCAGTTAAGACAAACTCTTCCTCTTTTAAGGCTATAAAATATCAGTGCAGGGTTTTCCTGCCCTCTCTGAGTTAATTCCCTTAATATCTCTTTTTTAATCACTGCTAATGAGCATCAAACCAAAGAATCAGTTTTTCTTTTTTTTATTATTATTATTATTTCTAGCAGACAATTTACATAAAGTTCCCCTTTTAAGTTAGTGATTCATAACTTCCTGCAATAAACTACTTAAGGAGCAGCTTTGGTAAAGAATGGAATGAAACAACCAACCAAAAAAAAAAAAACCAACCAAAAAAAAAAGAACAATCACAGCTGATTTTGAAACCAACACAATTCACCAAATTTAGATTCAAAAGAAAATCTGCCAAGCTGTATTTTCTCAGTGTTTCCAAATATTCCACCTTCCTCCTCCCTTTTCAGGTTTGTGCAGATGTGGGAGCTGCATTCTGTCAAGCAGTTTGTCCTGCTAGATCACGGAAATCCATCTTTACATGATTCGTAGACCTTGAATAGAAGACTCTAAGGTCTTAAAAGAGAAAAAATCTCAATCACAATCTGCTACAGGACCCTGTGTTAAATAATTCAGTGTAAATGCTGCTGTTAAGAGAAAAAAAAAGAGTAAAAACTCTGAATTCTTGAGATTAGGTTCACATTCAAGAGCCAGAGACCACTACAATCATTCATTCTGAGCTCATGTATATACAGACCAATGATTCCACCCCCTTTCCCTGAAACTGCATTAAAGCAGCTTATATATCACCTCCATGTCTGATTTGTCTCCTGTCCCCACCAGAACTTTCTGAAACTGTAAAATACTATAAAACTACTCTTCTCCTAAAGGGCAGTGTGCAGCTCTCAGCAGCCTGGGGGGTCCAGCAGAGAATTCTGTTGGCCAGTCCTCAGCAAACCAAGAATTATTAAATCCTTTTAGCGTTTTCAATACAGTGCTGACTGTATTTCCTAACTGTTTGAGGTAACTTCTTAGTATTTTGATAAGTTAATTCTGCAGAAAGATAGTGAGCAGAGTCCAAAGGGATGGGAGCAAGAAGAGGCAGCGGGCTTTGTCGAACCAATGATGGTTCCAGACTGATTGTGGCTGAGGTAGAGGCTGGAAAAGGAAAGAATTAGTGGGATTCCTACAGGGGCATTAAGTGATTCCATTAAAAATTTAAGTCTGGATTAGCATCATCTGCTAAAGAAAGTATATCTGCGTTTATGTTGGATCTGGGATCTGTCTTCCTTACAGAGTTCACTAACGGTCTTGAATATTCCAGTCTGGATTTCCTACTGCTAATAAAACCTGAGCCCCAGAAGTTGATGCTAGAGATCAAAAAAACAAAAACCAACCCCAAAACCAAAACCCACCACTGCACTTAGTTCACATAAACATGGTAGTAAAAGCAAACCTTGAAATCCCAGATGGTCATTGCTCCGTCAATGCCGGTGGTGCAGAATTTACGACAATCTCGTTTGTCTATCTCATAAATAGACACTTGGCTGAAAACAGAGAGGGATAGCTGTAACACAGACACTCATTCCAGAGAGCCAAACAAGCTGGGAAATCTGGGTTGAATTCAACTCCTGCTCTCTCAAAGGGAGACACGAGTATAGCAGAGCTTATGCTAGATTTTTGGTACAATGCTTCAGAAAAATAAGCAAAGAAAAAGGATGCTGAAAGCTCTTGCTGGCTGTAGCCTAAACATTTTCCTTGGATAAAGATAAATTGCTTCAGAAATATTTGTATCCCCTGGGCTTACATAGTTTTTAAAATGCAAGGATATTTCACTTGATAAACCTGAATCAATCCTTTTGATGAATAAATTCACCTGGAAATAACACCTGAACTAGGAAGCTGGCATACAAATTCCTGTTTCAGGTGAAATTTGCTGACTGGATTTTTGCACCGTGCTACCAACCTCTTGTGAGTGATCTACATATTTGATAAGATAAACTGTGCTCAAGTTACTGAACACATTAAACGTGCAAACACCAGTACCAGGCATGCCATGTTAATGATTAACAGCTTCCATATTAAGTCCCAGAAATAGACAGCTGTATGGGGAAGGCAAAAATGGAAACAGGAGACCAGCGACACCCATCTGGTACAGCAAATCTGAGCTCTCCAAGGTTTGCAAAGTGGAGAGCATTCCTTCCCCTCATCCTGGCAGCCAAGACACTCACGTTATACTGTTTTGGTGCAGTGTCTCCAGGGTAGTGTTACGATCTTCTGTAGTGGCTCTTTTATCCATGTTTCGGAAACGCTCCATAGCGGAAATATTGCGTTGGATGCTCTGTTTTGGAATGTCTAGTTTGGAAACGAAGGTCAGTAAGCCACGGTCATCACAGTTAAAGAGCATGGGGCAGCAGTCATGGCCCTACAACCAGATATCATGAAAGCATGTCAAGAAACATAATCAACAGAAGCACCATTTCTTTTTTCTGATGCTGTTAATTTCAAAAACGCAAGGACAGACACTAGGGCAGAGGTTGCTTATTATTAACTTCATAATGTATGGTGTTTCTCCCTGCCCAAAACACAACAACACTCTACAAGGAGAAAATAACAGACACTTACAGCTGCCACCACACTGTTCTCCGAGACAAACGACACACTCAGGAGTGGGAGGAACTCTGTTTTCAGCTGTGAAACCCTGAATACAAGAACATTTGTTAGAGGGTTTCATTGAAACCTCTCATTTTTAGTTCCAACAAAAAAATAAGAGACTGTTCCCACACAAGGATTATTGGAAAAGAAGTCACCGTAGCTCAGTTGTCCTGAGGTGACACCAGAAGGTTCTAATTTATAATAAACATTTTTAATCTAATGAAAGTGTCCTGGAAGATCTAGAACAAACATGAAGTATTCCAGGTGACAGGCTGCAGTTACCTAGTATTGTGTATAAACAGTGGCAAGAGTTTAAAAATAATATCTCCAAAAATGGTTCAAATTGATGAAGCTATTAACTTCATCTGTATATAAAAAAACACTTCAAGTTTTAGTGCTTGACATCACCTTTTCAGGAGGAAAAAGCCTGTATGTTCAATTAAGTCAACTTTTGTGATTTTATAACAAATGAGAAAAGAATTCTAGAAAACTTTATACTCAATGATATCTCCAGCCAGGTACTTATAGAGCTGTAGCCATCAGAACTGTAATTCCAAATGAAGGACAGCAATGCCTGGATGATCCACCAGAGATCTCAGCTATCAAACCATACAGGGAATCTTTTCCTTCTCAGTTAGAAAGCCACAGACACTGAAAAGTTCTTCAGATCAAGATGGAGAGCAGAAGAAAGAACTGTTATTAAACTACTTTGTTGGACTGGAAGATGTGAAACCTTTCAGCAGTGGCTGGAGTTCAACATTTCATGAAACAACTTATCTGCAGATCCTGCTTGGGGACAGGGTCTTAGTAGTTATGGGGTGAACATGTTTCTGTAGGTCTCTTGGATCCATTTACAAATAAATATTGTTTCCCCAGTCACTAGAGCAGAACATATTTTTTTTTCTAATGCTTCCCCCTTCAAAGTAAATGAATGTACCCTCACTGAAGAGCTCTTACAAGAAATTTAAATTATATAATCTAAAATTCAACAAATCTACTTGATTTATATAGGCCTCAAAGAGACTCCTGGAACCTACAGTAAAATTGTCAAAACAGCAGTCACAGCTTTCCTCTTGTTGCTGCAAGCACAATTTCCACGTGCTGCTTCCTTCTAGTGTCACACAGCTGATAACTAACAGAAAGAGCATACTTACATCATGTTTTTTGAGGCATCAGCAACTGACACGGTACTATCGTGACTGACCCAGGCTAGGCGGTTACCGCTGGCAGAAAAACTGACACTATGCACCCATCCACCACTTCCAGCACCCCCAAATTCTGACATCAGCTGCCCAAAAGGCATTTTGGAGCCCCATGGTGTACTGGCTGGTTTTTCATCCACTTCTTTAATGTAAGCAGAAAATACCCTGCAAATAAAAAAGATTTCAGCATGAACAAAGACAGGAAAAACTTTTTGGGAGCTGCATATACAATTCACATCGGAAATAAATAGGTGCATTCTAATTCTACCAAAATATATACCAATTCTGCTAAGATACTATATTATCTTTAACCAACAAGCCCCTAGTGGCTGGGAGGTGTCAGAGTACAGAGAGAAAGCAATAGTACAAAGGGAAATGCATCCAGGGTTGTCAGAAATGCCATGTCTTGTATTTCTCTCCTTTTCTTCCAGAAGATGGCACAAAAACACACACTGTCACTGTATTTCCTACTGTGCTAAGATTTCCCTTTCATCCTTTTTATTCATCTGGACCCTGTTGGAGCAGGTCCAGAGGAGGTCACAAAGATGATGAGAGGGATGGAACAGCTCTGCTAGGAGGAAAGGCTGAGAAAGTTGGGGTGGTTCAGCCTGGAGAAGAGAAGGCTCTGGGGAGACCTTACTGTGACCTTTCAATACTTGAAGGGGGCTGTAAGAAGTATGGGGACAAACATTTTAGCAGGACCTGTAACAATGGGACAAGGGGTGATGGTTTTAAACTAAAAGAGGGGAGATTTAGACTGGATGTAAGGAATAAAATTTTTACAATGAAGGTGTTGAAACCCTGGCAGAGGTTGCCCAGAGAGGTGGTAGATGCCCCAACCCTGGAAACATTCAAGGTCAGGTTGGACGGGACTCTGAGCAACTGGATCTGGTTGAAGATGTCCCTGCTCACTGCAGGGGGGTTGGACTAGATGGCCTTGAAAGGTCCCTTCCAACCCAAACCATTCCATGATTTTATGATCCTTTTGCAGTGCTAATAACTCAGAGTCAATTCTTCAGTTGGAGAAAATCCACATATTGCACTGTATAATCAGAAGTTAATACAAACACCTACAAAATTACCCACTTTTTAACAACATTCACTTTTTAGTAGGATTTCAAAGAAAGAAAAATGATATTCAAATGCCAGCAAAGGGGCTTTGAGCCACCTTATTTTGGCTCCTTACTAAAAGAACGCCTTGAAAACCTGAAATACCACAATGTTTTAATAGTTTTTTTTTTCCCCAGCACTACAATTTTCAAGATATGTTTAAATAGAAAACCTCCCCCTTTCACGAAATTCCTTCTGCATGATTCAGACATGCCACAATATGGTGTTCTTGACTGTTACCATGGAAGTTACTGGTACGTCACAAACATAGGATTAGAATCCATTGAACAGGAGGAGCAACTGAGTTAACACCACACTACTACCCAAGAAACACTCCAGTGTAAATGAAAAACCATGATCAAATATTCATGGTTGCAGTCAAACACAAAAAGGAATTATTTTACAGTGAATTTTTTAGGAAATGTTGTTCCCCTCTCCCTCTTCTTTTAAATCTTTTACACATGTAGGGTATGCATTTCAAAAGGTGCCTATTTTCAGCTTATTCAAATAAAGCTGATAATTTGGAACATGAAGGGTTTAACTGCAGCTATATTAGGTAGAGATTTTCAGAGAATTAAGTATGAATTTATATTTGGCTCTATCAGTTTCAGTATAATCTAACGATAATCCTTCATCAAACTTAATTTTATAGAGACATCTAAAAGAACAGTTTTCTTAATGTATGGAAATAGGACAAGATGTTGAATGCAACAGCCTTTGACACAAGGCAGAAAAATCATTCCTAAGGAGTGGAAAACCTTGAAGAGGACTGGTTTTTTTTTTAAAAAAAAAAAGTCTGCTCCCTTACTAAAGTCTCCTTCTCTTTTAAAAGCAAAACCATCTCAGCTTGAAGGCCCCAGCCTTCAAAGAACATTGGGAAATTACTTTCATTCCCACAGCAACACTGTTCCAGCCAGAATATAAAATTCACATCTATGCAGTGCTGTTAGCTACATATATATATATATTTATATATATTTCTAAAGACAAATGTAAGGGGATCTCATCTAGGCCAGCCACCAAAAAAACTCTGCTGAATACCTATCAACTTGGAGCCTCTTCTGCCCTCCATTCTTTTTCCAAAATGTCTCCCACTTAGCTGCTTATTAGTTGGCAGTGGCTCTGGCAGATCCATTTCATAATTTTCTTCAGAACCACCTATCAGAACAGATGCATATTTCAGGCCCAGACAACTTTATTACCTTTAATATGTAACTGAACATTCCCTAGAACTAGAATTCTAGAGACCTGTATTCATCATTTACCAAAGAGAATATTTTTTCATGGCTTTGGGGAAGAAATAGAAACATAAACCCAGTACCAATCTCCATCTAATCTCCATTACTTTTCCTTTCTTCCTTTAATGTTTCTACATGGAGACTTCTATTATAAAAGCAGCAAAATTATTAAATGATTCATCCTAAAGTAAAGAAGAGCAGAAAAATTCACAAATGTTTTAAATCAAGATCTGGTTTGTTTTGTGTTTTTTTTGTTTTGGTTTTGGGGGTTAGTTTTGTTTTGTTTTTTTCCAAAATATACCCCATTTTAGGAGCAATAAGATGCAAAACAGAATGAGTTTTCTGATGGGAAACAAAAGACTAAGCAAGTCTTCTAGAGAGTGCTCCTAGGAAATTGACTGAACAACATCCCAAACCCCATACTGAACAGAAAATAATTCAAGTGTAACTTCTCTATCAAAACAGGAAAGAGGAGACAGGGATGCAATGTGCACAGCAAGCACTGAACAAAGCTTGGAGTCAAAAGAGCTGGAGTCCAAAGTAACATACATATATATATCTCTATCTATCTATCTATCTATCTATCTATCTATCTATCTATCTATCTTTATCAGTTGACCTAATGTCAGAGTCCTGAGATGCTTTATGAACACACATGACAATATTTCCACATGTCAAAAGCAGCTCCTTCTGGAAGATGAATGAGCACGTTTTACATCATATGTTTTGGTGAAAGGAAGTGAACATGTATAGTTTATCTAATTAAAACTGGAGATAAGGCAAGGAAGGGAGACAACTCTCTCCTTCTTCCCAGCTTCCATTTAACGCCTCTCCTTACATAAAAAGGTATCAAAGGATTGAATTTAGATGCATGGGTTTCATTCTGGAATAAGGAATGTAATAGTTGGTCCCACCTCCCCCTCCCACTCCTTCTTAGTCATTTTTAGTACACACTTTGAAGCTTAAAAATTGCCCTATTACATAAAGAATTTAAGAAAAGAAGCTTTCATTATTATTCAAAGTATAAGTGATTAAGTAAAATATGAATTAAAGTCAGCCACTCTGCAGACAGTTCCCTATGCAGACTTCATTGCAGTGACCCCAATCACTCAGTAGAGAGCAGCTCTCAGGATCTGTCCCTCATGGAGTCATTTCACAATCAGTTTGAAAGACCACGCCACCCATCTCACACACCAATTTGTTTTTTATCAGCCTTTTTTTCAATGCTCTTCAAGAACATGTTTTGTTGCATTGAGTTTCAGATGGATCAATTCCTTGACCCTGCTCACCAGAGGGCTTCAAAAAAGTTCAGGCTAGCACAGGCAAAGGGGAGAGAACAAGTGACTCAGGGAAGAGAAAGATGAGATACCAACTTTGGAAGTGCCAAGTCAATCTGAATTTTGGAACTGCACCATTAGGATATTGCTTTTTAAACTCTAACTAGCAGTGCTGGGTGTTCTACAAGACACCACCTGCTAGTCTAATTTCAGACTAACAACTAGATCTCAGCACTCAGTGCATATAGAATCATAGAATGGTTTGGATTGGAAGGGACCTTAAAGCTCATCCAGTCCCAACCCCCCTGCCAGCAGCAGGGACACCTTCCACTAGACCAGGTTGCTCAAAGCCTCATCCAACCTGGCCTTGAACACTTCCAGGGAGGAGCAGCCACAGCTTCTCTGGGCAACCTGGGCCAGTGTCTGACCACCCTCACAGTGAAGAACTTCTATACCTAATATATTCCTAATATATATGTAGTAGTGCTACTTCTGTGCACTGCTAGTAAAGAAACCCACCAGTTCAATGAATTCAGGTGTGTCCTTTGGGAGACACACGTTAATAGTCCAAAGTCTGCAGGCAGCAGCACCAAAGTCTAAGTTTCTCAAGCTGGATAGTTTATTTTGGTAACAACAACAGTATGCAATGAGCCATCTTCTGATGCACGAGCAACATGCTCATGCTACCGACTGACTCGAACCAGGAATCCCAATTCATTCGTAGACGCTTTATTTTCTCTCACCTGCACTTGAAGTCACAGGATCCAGCAGCCAGCAAAACATTGTTGGGGTGCCAGTCCAGGCTAAGGACAGTAGAACGAATGGGCTTTTTAATGTGTTTGCTCACCCACCTAAATGAAAAAAAAAAAAGAGATAAAGTTTATATGAAGATATTTTACCGGATTCCCTCAAACCCATGAAATACTCCTCAAAAAGATCACCCCTCACCAATGATTAAACACATCAGTTTTGCAAGAAAACTCACATTATGCCCAAATCTTTCACATTCCCCTGTACAGTCTGTGAACTTTACACAGTTATCTTAATTAAAATTTTAAAGATTATTTAAAAATTCACATTAAAATGTATCTCTTCAGCTGAATCCTATTCCCCTTCTCACTCATCAGACTGAACCCCTTCACGTGAATTCTGCACAGTAATTGCCTGGTCCCTCACATCCTATGACCAAGAGCTCAGCTCTGACGGTGATATTAAGCTAAGAGGCACTATTTTCTTAGATCACTAAGAACACTTCCTCTCCAGCTCCTTCCAATGAGTTTTACAGCCATCTCTCTTGCTTATCAACTTTTCTACTGTTTAATAATACAATAACTATAAAATGCAACAAGTAAATGGTGATGATATGACTCGTGTACACATCTCAATTATTTGAAGTACAGTGAAACAGCACAACAGTGATGTTGAATACATCGATATTAGCCCAAATATGTCTCAGCAGATTTAGTTTGTTTGAACTATTTACAAAATAGTAATGAAATCTGTTATTCACTTGATGGCCTTTGGGATGATGTTGCTTTTTCTCTGAATTTACTTCCATCAGGCACAAGCAGTTTAAGGATCACATTAAATTATTTGTCTTCAACATATGGGGGTTTTGATTTTTCTGCAGGCAAGTGAGGCAGAGAAAACATGAAGAACTCAATATGTTAGAAAGCCTAAAAGTCCAAAGCAATCTTTAAAATTTCTTTTGCAGATGGTATCATTGTTTACCATCTCCACATGGAAGACTGCACACAGAACAGCAGGCAGACACACCTGGGTTTTTACACGTTTATGCAACCCAAAGTAATAGATACTCAACGTACTGATTTCACCTACAGGTGATCAGGTAAATGTAGCTCCAACATGTACAGCTACAAATGTAGACCCATTAAAGGTCAGAAGAACTAAGTTTAGATGCCAAAGGGAAAAAGAACAATGTTAATGATGGAAATATTTGTGATAGTCCTGTCTGAAATCTATAAACTGTGACAAGACTATATGACAGAAGACAGAACAGGTGGATGACAAGATGGAACATCCTCTAATAGATCACCCAGGAGGTAAGTGATAGAATTGAATTCTTTAATGACAAGAAATGGCCCAAAATAATCTATATGGAAGAAAGACTCAAGTCAAGGTTTCTTCATTCGTTCTGGAAGGAGGTGAGGGAAGGAAACTTTTCTCTTTTTTCAACCATACGATTGTGGTAAAGAAATTTTTACTCTGTAGAAATTCTTGCACTTTCAGAAAAGCAACATATGTTTATGGCAGTCAGCTGGAACTCATCCATGCCAACGCATATAATGTGAACACAGGCTAAGTCAAAGGCCTTTAGGTGCTACAGCAGAGTAGTAAAAGAGGGAGCCTGTTCCCTAACATGTAAAAAACCCATGGAAGAACTGAGGAGGCCTATCCCTCTACATTTCATAGAATCAAAGAATGGTTTGGATTGGAAGGGACCTTAAAGCTCATCCAGTTCCAACCCCCCTGCCAGCAGCAGGGACACCTTCCACTAGACCAGGTTGCTCAAAGCCTCATCCAGCCTGGCCTTGAACACTTCCAGGGAGGAGCAGCCACAGCTTCTCTGGGCAACCTGTTCCAGTGTCTGACCACCCTCACAGTGAAGAACTTCTTCCTAATATCTAATCTAAACCTCCCCTCTTTCAGTTTAAACCCATTTCCCCTTGTTTTGTCATTAGCTGCCCTTATGAAAAGTCCTTCCCCAGCTTTCTTGTAGCCCCTTCAGGTATTGGAAGGCCGCTATAAGATCTCCCCGGAGCCTTCTGAAGATTTTAGGAATTAGGAAAATAGTAACCTATTTACCATCACTAAACTTCAGGCTTTAGCTTTCCCATGCAGACCTGAGGGGTATAAATGGAAATTAAACTCAAATAAGCTCACCAGTCATTTTCAGATTCAAAGTAGCACACAGATATAAGCCGAGCTCCACTTCCCACGGCAAATTTATTCTCCAAGGGAGACCATTTCACAAAGGTGGCTGCACGGTTAATTCTCAGGATGACCAGGGTGGGTTTCCACACACCGTCCTTCTGACTCCAGACGTAGGCGTTACGGTCTGCACCGCAAGTTACAATGCGATCGCTTTTGGGAGCCCAGTCAATACCTGCAATTGAGAGTTTACATTGAGAAACTTTCCCCCTTTATACTGTTTGCTTTACAGAAAGCCAGAAAAGAGACAATCTCACAGTCTCCTACCACAGTGATTGCTGTTATGTTAGTATTCCCCTTGCTCGTTTATTCTCCAGACACCGTTTTCAGCTGTTAGGGATAACAGTTTGTCCCTCGAGCTTTCATTAAAATTGTAGATCCTAAATTTCCAGATTTCACAGAGAATTTTCCCACTATAGAAGCTGGTTCTGATGGCTGGTCAACAGGTGGAGCTCTGCAGACTGGCTAATGCCTGTCTGCCCGCAGACTTTAAACCACTGACTTCTGCAAGACACTCGTTTCAACAGCTGAAACCCAGCAATTCTGAAACTAGGCACAAACCTCTAACACAGTTCCCTGCTTGCTGCCAGACCACAGTCATGATCTAAAAATTTAGATAGCAGGGGTTTTTTTTGTTAGAAGTTATCAGTCTTTATGTGCAGATACAATCCTTACATTTTTTTCTGTACCTATTTAAGCTGTGCCATGTGAAAGAAACATTTACCAAGCAAAAATAATAAATTCAAAGAATAAAACGAAGCCTTTGATAAGTCTGCCATTGTTTCTTTCCCCTCCTATGCAATGAAGGATGTTTTCAACTGGAAAGCTCAAGGAAACATTATTTTTCACCTTTTCTTTAGCATCCCTCTTTGAGATGTAGAGTGCAATCCTTAATTCTCCCACCACAAAATTATATTTCAACAGTATTTCATGACTGTGTTCTGTATTCAGAACCCCCCAGTTCAAGAAGGACAGGGAACTGCTGGAGAGAGTCCAGCGTAGAGCCACCAAGATGATGAAGGGAGTGGAGCATCTCCCTTATGAGGAAAGGCTGAGGGAGCTGGGGCTCTTTAGCTTGGAGAAGAGGAGGCTGAGGGGTGACCTCATTAATGTTTATAAATATGTAAAGGGTGAATGTCAGGAGGATGGAGCCAGGCTCTTCTCAGTGATGCCCAATGGTAGGACAAGGGGCAATGGGTGTGAGCTGGAACACAGGAGGTTCTGCTTAAACTTGAGAAGAAACTTCTTTCCAGTGAGGGTGCCAGAGCCCTGGGACAGGCTGCCCAGGGAGGGTGTGGAGTCTCCTTCTCTGGAGACATTCAAGACCCGCCTGGACGCCTTCCTGTGTGATCTCATTTAGGTTCCTGCTCTGGCAGGGGGATTGGACTGGATGATCTTTTGAGGTCCCTTCCAATCCCTAATATTCTGTGATTCTTAAGCACACAAATGGTAACAGTCATGGAAAGAATTTGAACTAATTTTACCATATTCATATATGGTCTGCTTCAAAATAGGCTTATGCTTAAAAAATTTCATTTGGAAGAGGTTGATAGTCTGAAACCATGGTTACAAGAGTCAGTCTAGCACTGCCTTTGAAAGGGGAACCATTCTGCCTCTCTTTCCTTCACTTGCCCACCACCTCCCTCGCACCAGCACCGGTGTTCTTCTGACCCACAGCAAGTTGAGCTTTTTAGCAGAAAACTAAGCCAGCAAGAAAGAGTGCTCTTCCTGCAAGTGAACAGAAGCAGCTCTTCACAAATCTCTGAATCAAGACACAGAAAGCAAGACCTTGTCCCTGCTGATCAGAAGGAGCAGCAGCAGTTGAATCACTCCTGTCACAGCAACAAGCGGTTTGATCAGGCTATCTCCTGTGTCTAACCACACTTTAAATCTACTCTGTATGACAACCACAGCATTTAGTATTCCAAAGGTATACGCTATGCAGGAAAGCAAGAGAGAGCTCTTTTCCCAACTCATGAATTTTTGGTTTCTAACACGAACAGGTAAAAGAAAAATGCAGAGAAATGTCTTTGGGGAACAGCACGTCATTTGTAGATTCAGTCCAAGTGACTCTTCACAAAAGAGCACGTACAGTTGTGCTCTCTGACAGCAAGAATCAGATAAATTGAAAAAAGCTCCTGCAAAACGCTGCTGGGCAGATACTTTTGCCCATTAGTGAGTTGAGAACAGCATAAAGGATATTGCTAAAGTATTAATTACTTTCATTTCCTTAAAGAATAAAGCCCTTAGAAAAATATCACCAGGAAAAAAAATAGGAATATAAGAGATGACTGCAGGACACTCACTTTTTAAAAATAACACCTTGTGACTCATCGTGGCAGCTCTTCTCACATTTCCATTGTGGAGCTACAGATACTCTGGGCCTGCAGTAACATCTGCTCACTGACAGTCTGTCATAATTTCAGCACTGACCACTTCAAGTGTTTACACAGTCCCTAAAAAAGGGTATTTATTGCTCTCAGAAACCACAAACCAACACAAGAGTTGTCGGTTTGATGAAGTTTTAATACTAGCACTTGAAAGGGAGCAGCATGTATCACCAGAAGAATTTGACACAAAACCAGATTACTTCAGTAGACTGAAAATTTATTCTCCTTGTGTCATTATGGATGAAAAATAAGCAACAGATAAGAAAGAAAGGTTCAGTTACTCTACTGAAATGCCTGGAAATGAAATAGGGCTTTTCTTCCCAACCTTCACTGCAGGCAGTCCAGAAAAATGCTGCAAAACTCTCCATAAGTGGGAACACCAAGCTATAAAAAGATCTCTTTACTCAACACTTGCAGATCTCCTGTTCAGATTCTCAACTGGGGAAAACAGGGGGTGGACAAACTTAGTGTTTGGCAAAGAACAATCTTCTCTTACCTGTAATATGTCCATTGTGTTCCTTTAGCTCATGAGCCTTTACCCACTGGTTCCCACTCTTCTTGTAGATGTGGACTTCATGATTGTTAGGGCTAATGGCAATCTCTGGAAGAAGAAATGAAACAATCCAATAGTACAGAAGATTTTTTTAATACCAAATGCTTTATTTGGAAAAGACTTTCCAATCTAAATCCTGTCTTCTCAAAATTCAGAGCATTACATGTGTTTTGTAAACAAAGGGTCAACATCCCTTGATAATTTGGAATAATTGTGGTTATAACATGGTCATGAGTATAGTGCACAGAAAGACAACGCATTTGGAACATAACAATCCACATTACAGTGAAAAACTAGGCTATTAAAAGAAAGGGTTGGTTTGGGGTAAGGGAATAGAGGGTAAAAAAGGGTAAGGGCCAGGTCATTCTCATGAAATACTGACCAAGAGGCAAGCTTTCTGGAACACCAGTAAGACCAGATCTGCTCATATGCCAGAGTTCCAGTCATGGGTTTAGAAAAAAATCAGATTTAGAAGACGCACACTTTTTGGGTCTTAAGTAGAACATTTAACATGTAGCACTATGTATTTAACCAAACCTCCCCTAAACGTGATCCAGAACATTACAAGATCACAAACAGACACAAAGAGAAAATAGCAATTGGAAAAAAAACATAAAAAGAGGAAATATTAAGCCCAACATATTACTTACGAGTGCGGTCTCTGTTCCACGCATGGCAGGTGATTGGCTCTAGTAAAAACTGATGCAGAGACATTCCGAGTTAAAGAGATTCCTATGTTGTAAAAATTGAAAAAGCTGAAAGGCGTAAAATTGAAAACAAAACACTTCAAAATTAGATAGTTGTTAAATCAAAATCAACCTTCAATATTTACAGCAAGGTTGTTTCAGTCCAGTATTCCAAGCTACTTACAGAAGATCACAGCTTACTTAGTAAATAAGTGAAATAAGTTTGCCATACGTCCCGATATCTTCAGTAGGTTGATGAATTTTAACTGTGCTGCTTGTTATAGCTCATTGCCACTGCCCCAAAAGCCACATGCATGTGCTTCTTACACATCCCCACAGCTGAGAGAGCAGGTTCTTCAGAAATCTAACAAACCTAACAGTTTTACTATGGAAATAGAATAGTTGGGGGGAAAAAAAAACAAAACAAAAACCAATCCTAGGGACATATCTGTGAATTGATTCAAAATCTTGACATGTCTCAAGGCTCACAGGCAGCACTGCAATAAAATCTTTTTCTATTTTCTTTTTTATATATGTACATCAGGAGGTTAAATTGCTGTGTCCAGAATATTGATATATATAACTGTAATCTGCTGATGTATTATTTGATAAAACCATTTATATGTATCCTAGGGAAAAATTATTATGATCAGTAATTAACTAATTACTAATTTCTTCAAATTAATCCCAGCACTTAACTGTTTTATAGCTGGGCTTTTGCCCCTGTGAGATTCAAATACTAAAAGAGATAATAAAAAGTTGAATCATTCTAGATTGTATTTTAATTTGGTTTAAAAAAAAGCTAGACACCTCCTTTTTAATTTAACTAATAACTGCTACAAGAGGCAGCGCCCAAATGAAGGTGCACTGACCCACAATTGCAAAGTTGTTTAAAATATTATGTCATATTCTATGTCCTGTGTTAATCAAGGGCAGCATAAATGGATGGAAGATAACATCATAGAAACTCAAGGTCACCTGTGGTAATTAAAACATGAATAGTTCAATACATACAACTGGGATCTGTCAATTCTTTCCAGATATTCCACTAATTTTCACAGCAATTTCTCCTTGGCTGATGGATCCAAGTCTTTTTTACCCCTCCATATACATCTAAAAAGAAGTGTCTCTGTGATGTCATTCCAAGACATCCACACCCATTATAGCCTGAAATTACAACATACCCAAGTATGGCCATGTTAGCAGAGGGTGGAGGCTCCAGGACAAGGTAGGAATTTGGAAGCAAACAGGAAATGAATGGCAGTCCAAGAGAAACTCAGGAGTCAATGAAAGAGGAGCACATTCTTACGGAGTTTAGCAGTTCCTATCACACCACCAGTCTATCAAACGTGCTGGAAACGCTGAATCCTGGAGCAGAGATGATCCAGGACTTTGCCAATGGAAATAATGGAGGAGACTTTTAATTTTTTTCCTTTTTTTTCTTTTTTTTTCTTTTTTTTAAGAAATCAAGCACCTCAACTTTAAAGAAATACAACTCGCAGTTACATTTCAAATGCACTTGAAATACAACTTTTAATTATATGATCTTTAAGTCCAGTTTGTAATTTTAACCAGCATCATTTTCATTGTTCTTCTAATAAATCATGTTCTACCAGTCAAATGAAGTTATTAAATATATGCAGTCCTAAGCAAAATAATGAATTACTTTTTATGAATGTGAAAACACTGACATAATCCGAGTTACCTTTGACCTTGGACAGCCATGATTTTAGATTCCACGTGTTAACATAAGCAAAACACAACTGCAAATTGCTTTTTCCACAATCTTGCTCTAGCACATGCCAACATTCAGTAGCAGCACATTTCCTTATACAGGAAAAGTCGAGGAGCTGTTCTAACAACAGGGAATGTTCAGCCTTTTCTACCCTTTCTGAAAGAAAATGTAAAAATATCCAATCTCCTCTCCCCAAGGAATGCAGCTGTTTCGAAACACTCTCTAATACAACCCTGGGATTTTCTCCACAATTTAGCACTACATAGAAATGATGTGGTTCCATCTTAACTTCCAGTTCAGAGAGATTTTTACCAACCTACACACCGTTCCCAAAACCGGCTAGATAAGCAATATGATCCATTCCTTCCCATTGATTGAGTTTCTTGAGCACCACAGCTTGTAGCAAGACACTGGTTTCCATTTTCTTCTGGTAATAAGCTCATAAAAACCAAGAGTGACTTTAATCTCCAAAAGCACCACTATTTAATCTCCAAAAGCACCACTATTTCTGTCATCTGATAGCTGCAGTGCTATTTTCCTCAGGAATAGAAATCTTCATGAAGTCTTCCAGTTATATTTATTCCTTATCAATACACAGACTAAAATCAAACTCACATTTCAGTAGAGAAATGGAACTGGCTCTGTGATACTTGACATCATTTATATGTAGTAAACCCAGCAATGCCCTCCTGCCAGCCCAGGGAAGATATTGTTACAATGACTTTGTCAGCCAAGTACCCAACACAGCTATCCCTGATCTTTTGTTCAAATGTAAAATAACTGTTCTTGAGTTTCAATAAAATTTTTAAAAAGAAGGAAAAAAAAAAAGGTAATCTTGCATCTTTGTACTGTGGGAGTTCTTCAGGATGTAGACTGAAAAGATCAAGGTTGGGAAGTACAGGACTCAGCTGCTGTCATCTCTCAGTGGGGTGAGAAATTTGTGGTGTATGGTCATCCCTGGACAAGCAACATGCAAAGATGCTGACTCAGAAGTGGAGACAGCACGTGTGTGTGTGTGACAGAGGGAGAGAAAAAGGGATCTTTTGAATCCTTGCCTATTTTCAGAGCACCTACATCACTTTGAAACATCTGGAAGAAAAGTGCCTGTAATGAAGGACTGCCTCCCACTACTGTCATTCCCCTCCAAGTCACTCAGCACAGCTTCCCCAAGAGCCTGACTCCTCACAGGCAAACCTACTGACACAGGACACTATTAGCATTACAAAGCCGACCAGTCTGGGATGGATTGCGGGCTGCGGCCCTGCCCAGTGCTGATAACACAGGTGCACGGCCCTGCTGCAGGGGCCACGGTGGGGCAGGAGGGAGGGCAGGGGCAGGAGACAGGGCAGGGGCAGGAGACAGGGCAGGAGGTAGGGGCAGGAGGAAGGGCAGGAGACAGGGCAGAAGGAAGGGGTAGGAGGGAGGGCAGAAGACAGGGCAGGAGGCAGAAGCAGGAGGGAGGGCAGGAGACAGGGCAGGAGGCAGACGCAGGAGGGAGGGTAGGAGGCTGGGGCAGGGACAAGAGGGACGACAGGAGGGAGGGCAGGGGC